>NC_086366.1:9455926-9755926 GCF_036324505.1 Eleginops maclovinus | reverse complement strand
AACCCAATTCTGATTGATTTAGCAATCCACAACTACTGGTGGTTTGCTGAGTGAGACACCAATGCTTGACAAGCCTTTAGTTGCTTAACATGGTAACAGGTGCTTAAATGCTGATCAAACTCATATTGCAGTATATATGCACAGTTCCACGCTGCTGGTCAAAGGTCTATTCAAATGAACTTGTTTCACATGAATCCTGCAATTTTTTTAATCATTTCTATTTAAATGTGTAACACCAGGAAAGTGTAGATAAGGTCTTTCATCATTCAATTGTCGCAAACAAAATGTATTAAAACGATTTAGTACGTGTGCATTAATATTTTTCTGTGTCCCTTTAGGAATCGTGTGATTTCTGCTCTGCCTCAGTTAAAGACGATGGACTTCGGTGCTGTGACGCGACAGGAGCGAGTCATGGCAAAGATTTGGCATCAGAGCAACAGTCGCATCAGAGCAACAGGTTATTGAAATCATAGTTTCACCCAAATGTCCTGTGCCCCAAATCCACGTCTTAAGTCAATTCTATAATATTGTTTGTTTGTTTCTTTGAATATTTGGTTAAATCAGCACTATTTCCAATGTTTTTGTCTGGTTTTTGGATGGAATGAATAGTTTGGACGTTAACATACTGAAGATATGTAGCCATTTCAATAAGACAAAGAGTGCTTATGTTGAAAATCTTTAATGAGATAATTAAACCAAAAAACAAACAAAAACAACCAAATTCTTAAAACTTTTTGGTACTAGCCTAAGATATATCAAACATATTTCAGGTAGTCGAACACATTTGAGTAACAAACAAACCAGAAGCAAATGCCAAGAACCCATTGCAAAAAGCTCAAATCAATTGCGTGGTTGAAGAAATCACAGCCTTGCAGATCATCCCTTTAGAGACTGCTCCCTGCACACGCTTACAGTCATGTGCTCTCCTCCAAAGAGCAAATAAGCATTTAAAAACACAAATAAATAATCACAAAAGGTCTCGGATCATTTTATCTGTTGTGGAACATATGCTGTTAGCACTCCCCCACACTGCTACAATGGTTAGTTTTTGATTAATGTGGACAACTCAATCATATCATAGTCTGCAGTGTCAAGCTCTGTTTAAAAGCTATCAATTGCAGGCCTTAAAAGGGTTCTTCTGTTTCATAAAAACATGTGTTATCACTACACAATCTTAGCCAATCCTGACCAATGAACTCTTTACAAAAAGAGGAACTCCATACAACTCAGCATGTTTTTATAATCAATCAGAAAATTCTGTACAAAGGCGGCATGAATGCATGATTAATGTCCCTGCACCCTCCACCTGCCCGCCCTCTCATCTCTGTATGCGTCGGCTGCTATTAAATATGTGTAGTTCTGGGATTTGATTTAAGGAGTGTGCCAGATCAATTTACTCAGTGCTATTATAAAAGCAGAGGACACATTACGGTCTGTAAACTCAAAACCAGTGACATTAGGCCCACCCAGCATCCCCGCGCTAATGTTTGCATCCTCACCCTCCAGAGTACACCAACCATAAACAGGTCAATTTAGCCTCAAATGGGATAACAAATTAAACAATGGACAACAAATAACCAACTATTTACTGGTTAAGTTTGGGTGGTAGGAAGATGATCGGTGAAGTGTGACACCAGATAACTGGGATGTTTGATGCACATATTTCTCCAGCACACATCAGGACTGTAGTCGTAAACCTTCTAAATTATAGTGACATCTTTCAGACATATTTTAATTTATCTGACTCTGAATGTTTTCCCAACAGACAACAGAGCTAAAGACATATTTAGTGCTAACTTTATGGCTAAAATACCATGCCATTGTACTTGCACCTACGGTACATTGATGATTTTAATTCTTCCATGACACAGAGATGTCTAATTTCTCCATGTTCCAGTGGAGATCGTATACACACCAATAGCTGATGCATTGTGCCAGAAATCTTTCAACTCTATCCCTGGTGAATACAGTGTACATCATTCCATTCCTTAATAACAGTCTGCTTGCCTGAGTGTACAGGCTGAGGGAACTAACTAAATTAATCCGGGAAAAAATGAGGGGGATCAACAAGTAGGATAAATGATGATTTTCCAGCTGGTTCTGACTGAGTCTGTGATCCACGCATTTCGAACAGAGGAGTTATTGTTGTAAATAATAGAGCACACCCCAAAGGATCTTCTATGGTAGACCTTTTTCCCTTGCCCATGCTGATTTGTCACTGACCCATAATTAAGTACACTAAAAGACGGCCATAGGGTGCAATCCTACATCGTCTCAGTCTAACTCTGTCTTTATAGCAGTTAGAGGCATAGCTAAGAAGCATAAAGGACTGAGACGCTTTAATAAAGGGTGGGCTGGAGGGTGTTGATGCAGAAGTGACATAAAGACAGCGGGATGGGAGAAACAGTATGCAGGCCATGGTGGCAGAATCAGGGAATGGCAAACTGGACCACCAGTTCTTCTTTAGCATCCACTTTGATTTGTGAAATTGCACTGTAAGCGTAAGCTGCTATCTTGGATATCTGCAAAGAAAAAGAGAGACAGAGTTAATTTCGAGTTTTGAAAAAAATACTATTCACAGTTCCAATGAGTAAAAAAACATGTGTATGAACAACAGAATGTCTTGGACACAAACAGTTACAACAGAAAAGTGTTAGATAACCTTAAAAGCTATTTTCAGCCGCACACAAGTCCCACCCCCGCACACTTAAATACTTAACAGCTACATATTGCATACCAAATGTCCCTCTGATGTTAAATCTAGCCAACAAGGAAGCACACGGTAAGAGGCAATGTGGACAATAGAGAGACATGCCAAAATATCAGGCCAACATTTCTCCTGTGTGCTAGTGTTTGATTACCTGCTGAACATCTGAGTATGGTACCAGGTCACTCGCAAGCACTTGGTGGGGCTGGCTGGTGAGGGAGGGGAGAGCGAGTGCTTTCCTCTGGGGCAGACTGTTACTCAACACAGCCAGCTTAGTACTGAAACAAAACAAAAGCTGACATTATACAAGCTGCAGGAAAGAGATTAGGTTAAAACACAGTTTGTCACCTTGAATCTTAAAACGGATTGTTGTGTCCTGAGAATCTGCAGTTTAATCTGCACCTGTACTTTAGACTAAACACAGCTGCTGTGTTTGGAGCAATTCTAGCCACTAGATGTCATTGTATCTAAGGTTTAAGATAAATTCTGAGGGCATATGCCTATGCTGTTTCATTGGGTTTAAAAAAAAACAACACAATTTCATTCTCAAGTCCTTGGGTGGTGATGGAATTTTAAAACATTGTTTTCAGTTTAATTCTCATCCTCTTCCTCTAAGACAACACAAATCATTACAAGTCTTTGGATATACAGCTGGCTCACGTCTCAGTAGTTTTCAAGTCTGATCTCTCTTTCCCATTAGATATACATTTGTGAGATCTAGTATAACCAGAAAACACAACCCAGTAATTCTCTATACAGTCTACAGGATGTACACTACAAGGTAGGCAAAAAATCTTACAAACTAAGAAGGTTATCAATAAATGGCTAAAATATCAAAGCCTAAGCTGCCTACGGGTACGATTCTTCAAGAACTTCCCCTCTTTCTTTGCTTTCTTGTCTTCTGCAATTTACTCCACAGTTGGACGGCTGATCACGCCATATACGGAAAGCAAAACTGAAAACTGCAGAAGAATACAAAGAATACAGCCTAATACTCAGACACATACCTGTATTGTCGAGCTTTGTCCATGTATTCATGCTGCTCCATCATGACAGAGTCAGCTGCTGAGACATCAATGATGTTCCTGACAGAGAGGAAAAAATGGCGGTTTCATTAAAGAGTGTATGAATAACTGCTTTATTATTAGGAAACAAGAAGGACTGTCTTACTGTGCCGTCTTGGTGAGGATGGATGTAAGTAGGGCCTGTTCATCTGTCTTCGCCGAGGGGACACTGGTAGTGATCCAGTCTGTCCCATTTGGCGGTTTACTGACAGGGTCCGGGTGGGGGATCAGCGGCTTACGTTCATTACGCTAAAAAGGAGGATCAGAAAAAGAATAAGTTAAAAAGCTTATAGCTCATTTCACTTTAATTAACTTTGTTACAGTTGTATAGCAATTCAATTTTACAGGGATAAGTGCCACAGAACATTCATTAGCTTACTTTTGTTTTGTGCAGCATGACATTTAACATGATAATTGACTGATAAGTGATAAAAGAGGACCACTTACAACCCATTACAAATGTTTCCCTCATTACATACCTAATAATTAAAGATGACTGTTGATGTAACAATTAGATGTGGTGTCAAAGGCTTGATTTATCAACAACACTAGCAATGCTTTTGTCAACAACATGGCACTTATGGTAAAAAGGCATTACATTAAGGAACGCTTGAGAAAGATGTAGGCCCTTTGTACATAGCATATTGAGAACCCTTTCACTATTAGCTTTAGGCTATACACAATATTCATACACAGATTGTTATAGATGGGTTTTAACCACAATATATGGGTTTAAATGTGTGTTGTCGTATTCCCGAATTAACCAATTTGACAAAAACGTTTCTTTATTTTTTGTCGTTCCCCTTTTTACATACCTATTCCTCTAAATTCACATGTGCTATCTTTAATTTCAGCAACCTCCAAATACAGTAGTGAAGCAAATTATTTCTTTCTTGTATATTTTCTGTACATTAAACAACGTAGACAAACTTTGTAAATCACAACAGTTGTTCTATTTTAATACCAATACAGTAATTAAGATAAAATGAATAACTGCATACGATGGGAGATACTCTGCATGAAAGCAGAAGGGACTAGTTTCCGTAAACTAAAAATAGCTAGGGTCGTATGACACAAATCACATCAAGTACATGGTATCCAGAACATAAACCATTAATGGTAACAGTGGTGAGCAATTAGAAACATTTCCACCAGCTGGTAATTCGGGTGTTAACAGATTGCTTTTTAAAAAATCATCATTTCAGGAAGTAACACTGATTTAACTAGCTAATCCATAATGTCCTGATAATAGTTAAATTAACAGTTAATAGGTGGCTATATGTCTGCTTTTGTTATATGTTTGCATTCAGATCTGTCCATTATCTTTTAATCTATGATCGTTTCTCATCTATGTGACAACTTCACAGCCTGCGTCAGGCCTTTCCCGAAGGCTTTAACTAGCATGCTAAAGGTATCATATCACTATAACTATTAAATAAATGACCAGTAGATAACATTGTCACGCATTACTCCAATGTATTTCACAGAAGAATCAGACTCGATACAAACAAGAATATCACATACGTTGTTTCTTTCAACGATACAACATTTATCGGGACAATTGTAGCCGGCTAGCAGCTAACTACCTGCTCTTGGGTCTCGTTCTCGCTGCTGTAACAGCACCCCATGTCAGCGTCCGAGGGGCTACAATACACAAGCCCGGCTTCTCCGTCAGAAACGAGCCGTGTTTATCTTCTCCAACAAACATAAAACGTTTCTCCTGCGTAGTTTTACTTTAGCTTCATGTGAAGGTATGAAGCTACTGTCAACAGCAGCTCCTCAGAAGAGGTATCACATGACAGCAGCTCTGGTGCAACAACACAACGACCACTTCCGGTAGAAGTGAAGCAGCTGAGGCCTCCGTCACGTGATGGGGGATTTT
Source organism: Eleginops maclovinus (assembly GCF_036324505.1). Lineage (NCBI taxonomy): Eukaryota > Metazoa > Chordata > Actinopteri > Perciformes > Eleginopidae > Eleginops > Eleginops maclovinus. Next base: position 9,750,273 of record NC_086366.1, on the reverse strand, counting down.
TCTTTCAAACGGTGAGTTATGTTAAAACAAACCAAATGTGAGGAGCAGTAGGAAAAACATATACAAAACAACGTTTTTAAAACCATCAAATCTTACATTTAATAATATTTTAAAGTCCCATATTGCATGTCAGGGGTTTTGGTCATTAGAAATAGAAGCCCTTTAAATGCAGAGTTGTAGTTTGCTACTGAACTCTATAAAAATTGCAGTCTATGGTACTATTACCACACTACAACAAACCAAAGGCTACAGTTATATATTTTCATTCTATGATACTCCAAACATTTTCTTTACAACATTCAATTAATAGCTTTTAATACTTAGCATGTTCTGATTATTAAAACTAAATACATTACTGTACATTGCATTAAGCTGACACTTTTATCCAAAGCGACTTACAAATACATACTCACAAATACAAATATACAAATATACACATTTAAGATAATGTTTTATAAAAGATTAAGCTTACCTGCAGTACAAAGAAAAACAATTGAATCTTTACCAGCTTAAACATTAAGTGAGAAAAATGAATACATCTGCTGTGTAGTTTATATTCATGCTAATACAAAAATATATTATTTCATTATACAGTATTAAATTACATTACAATGTGATTTGGCGGATGCTTATATCCAAAGGAACTTATAATAAATTGTAAATTATAGAAGTACTGGTTGACCTCTGTGCATGTAATGACTGCCATGTGTAATCTGCTGTGCATGCAGGTCACGCATTGTTTTTGATGCATTAACCTGCAAAATATGTTTTTATATTGCTCATCTTTTTGCTATTTAACCTCCATAATTAAACAACCATTATTATGATCTTAAAATGACTCTTCAAAGTTGCCAGCTTCAGTTGTACGCTTTGATTTACAGTACTAATGCAATGCCCTGTGGGTGAGTGAAGCGCCAACCACACTTTATTTAGGTGTTCTATTGTGTAGCTATAATAGAGGGTAACATTTCGTTAATTAAAACACATTACAAATATGTAACTAAGTGTGAGCTGTCTGTACTACTTCTACTACTACCAAGACTTCTACTATACTACTACTAAATAGAATCAAATAGAGAGCAGCAGAACAAGGGAGCAGGACGAGGCATGTTGGTGCCCTGTGTCTCCCTGGAAAAAGATGAAAGGGTCTCTCCTACCCTCTGGCTGAGTATGATGACAGGTAACCACACATAGTTCTTTTCACACTACATTTCATTTCCACTAACCGATTTTACAATACTGACAGTAATGTTTTTCAAAGCTTATCACACACCAAAACAGCTTTCTATGTGTTTCCTAAAAAGGCTATTAGTAATAAAAGTCTCTGTATTAATCCTTTAAAAAAAATACGCTAGATTTCTCTGGTTCAAAATCGCACTGTTCAGTTTGACGTGTAACCCTTATCTAAACAGTATTTCAATTTAATGTCCTCAATTTTTACAAACAAGATGAAAAGCGATTATGCGATTTAAAATAAGAAGTCATGACATGTAAAAATGAGTTTTCAAAAACGTTTATTTTAAAGTGCCGGACGATGATAACTGTATAGGCTACTCTAACCCGTCAATGTAGCCTATTTATGTTCATAATATGCATGCCAAACTAAAGAAACAATCAGTTTGCAGCCTGAAACTATTAAATGTTGAGACAGGCAACAGTCTGATGGGGTGGGATGATAACTGGGAGGCGCCTGCCCTTTCATTAACCCCCCATTTCCTCCACACCTCTTTGTTTACACCTACATGCCGGTCAAGTCCAGACAGAAGAGCAGCAACTCTACAGAGTGCACTCGGTTCTCTGGTGAAACTAAACAACAATGTTAGTTTCTGTGCTCTGCTTTATTCTGCTGTTTGGAGGAGTCACCCATGCCTCTGACACCGCGGCTCCTGCCCAACTCGGGCCGCCGTCACTGGGATTCAGTTCCTCGGTCCGCTCGGTGTGTAAACCCATCCCGAGCACCCTGTCGCTGTGCCACGGGATCGGCTACAGGCAAATGCGGATCCCCAACTTGCTCGGCCATGACACCCTGAGGGAGGCCCAGCAGCAGTCGGCAGCCTGGCTGCCCCTCATCTCCAAGCTGTGCCACCGGGACTCCAAGAAGTTCCTATGCTCGCTGTTTGCTCCGGTGTGCCTGCCGGAGCTCAGCGGGCCAGTCAGCCCCTGCAGGAGCCTGTGCGAGGCCGTGCGGGACGGCTGCGTGCCCGTGATGAGTGCCTTCGGGTTCCCGTGGCCGGAGATGTTTAACTGCACCCGGTTTCCGCGCGGGACCGAGCTGTGTATACCGGCATCCGGAGAGCACGAGGGACGGACGGCGGAGGAGGTCAGGCACGAGGAGGCGCTGAAAGGTCAGTGCACGATTTGTAGACCTAACCTTTAAAAAACTGGTGATGTTTCAGACGTAATGTAAGCTTATTTTACTACGAGTGACGTGTAACCCACAGTTAAGCAGGGTCAATTTAGTAGGTGATGTAGGTAAAACTAAATTATATTACTGTCAAAATATTTATAGGCTATAGTATTTTTAAGTACCAACAGTAAAGGTATCCTAATTATTTTGTGAGTGCCACACTTCAGAATAAACTATACCCCATTATATTATTGTATTCATTAATGTGTTCATTCTTTTTTTGTTGCAGAAATTGTAGGTTCCTAGGCAAAACATTTTTTTTACCTAGGATATGTGTTTATATGTCATGTGTTTCTTTTAAGAGACACATATCTGGCTAATCAGCATTTATTTAATACTTTAACCTCATAAAACAGTTAATCTGTTTGCTTACTTTGTTGACTGTTTGATTCTTTGAGTGCTGAAACAACTGAAATATCTCTTTCGGAGATCAATGAGGTCTTATTTTATCCAATCTTATCTCTTAAGTTGTATTGCACGCCTTGATCCTGGAGTTTCTGCTCTTTTAACATCCCCACCACAGACGCTCACAGTCATTTAAAACTCTCTCTTTCCCACCCCCCAGGGAGTGTTATCTGTGATGCCTGCAGTCTGGCTGCTGAAGGGGAATCTGACATCCAAGAAAACTTCTGCCTAAGTCCATATGGTGAGAAAAAACATTTTTAGAACATAGCATAACATTCTGCATTATTACTTTGATTAAAAAGCTAATTAAACTAGACGTACATCACAAAGCAGGCCACATAACATCTAATCATTGAGATAGAGAGATTGTTTTACAATGTGTCTGAAATGGCACCTGTTGAATAGCATTGTCTTGGTCTCTTGTTTCAGCTTTTAAGATGCGTCTGGGCAGTGTGTCGATGGTAGGAGGAGACCGTCAGCTGGTGCCTACGGCCCGCAGCCGCATCCTGAGGTGGGCAGGGGGAGGTGCAGAGAGGGCAGAAGGGATAGGAGGCGCGATGGCCCACAGTGCTTTGTGGCTGCAAGAAGGAGGCACCTGTACTTGTCCTGGTTTAGACTCTGTAGTGACAAATGAAGACGGAGGGTTAGAGGAGGGACAGATGGATAAAACAAAAGCAAAAGAAGGAGAAAAGGAGGTGAAAGGGGCCAAGAGTGGATGGTACCTGGCTCTGGCTCAGGCTGAAGAGGGAAGACTAGTGCTGACTCGACTGGTGAGGTGGACCAGAGGGGACAAAGAACTGAAGAAGTTCATCAGAGCGATGCTCAAACAGTCCTGTACAGTGATGTAGACAGTGTTTCAACCATTGCAGTCCTTCTTTTGAACATAGCTTTGTGTGTTACTGTGTGCTATTAAGTGCAACATTTTAATATAATGAACAACTGAGAAATAGTTAACGCATAACACTGAATAAATCATTTGTGTTCAGATCGTTAGATGTAACTAACCAATTAGTTAGTAGTTAATCTGCCTGCTAGTCTCTTTCTTGATGAATTGTTCCTGATTCACTGAAGAAGGTGCTAAATCCCACACACTCGATAACAATTGATTCTGCATTCATAAGATTATTGTTATTACTTTACTGCTCAAGTGAAATAGAGTATTGTTTGACTGGTAATAAACAGACAAGCAAGAGTTTATTTTTTACAGTGAAAGATTATAGAGCTAGTTTTAATCTTTTTTGTAGTGACCTTATTTTTATGGAAATATTAAGCACAAAGCGATGGTTTGGCAATGTTGCAAAAGTTACTTCTGCCAAAAAGTGCCACGGTTGACATAAAAATTGGGCAATATTGTGTTCTTTTTTGTATTTTGTGTATATTTGTATATATAGGAGAGACAAAGTATTACCCTTTAATCAAGGTCAAAGGGTTTGGTAATGATTGCAGGGGCTTAGGCTGATCTCATCGCATATTTTCTTTTGATACTTATTAAGGGTGGAGCAGTGTAATTGTTGTAATTCCTGTAATGACAACAATGTTTTCTTGTGCTACCTATAACAACGTTGTTACTAGACACATTAATTATACACCACACAAATAATAGGCATGCAAGTTTTAGTTTGCTCGTGTTTTTATCTTTTTCTTTCACAGAAGCCAGGGAGTGAAATCACATGTTAGGAAGCTTTAATCTCCAGGGACATAAAAAAAGAAGCACTGAGAAAAATAAAGGAAATGGGTTGTGAACAATAAATCATGTAGATCTTTTCCCGTCTCTATTTTTGCATTTATTTTTTCCTGATCTGGAAATATCAATGATAATGTAGGTGTCAACAAATATTTTCTGGTATAAAACTCAACTAACATTTCTTTGTTTTACTTTTTGGTATATTTATGTTCTGCTACCTTTTTATCACTCAGTGAAGAAAGAAACTCGATTCCACACAGTCCCACACCTGTTGCTGTTTACTTGGTATATCGAGTGTCTCACCTTTTCTCTATGTCTCACCGTCTCTGCTCCTATCTAAAGTGTTGCCCATTTTCCAAATATCTGGACAAGATGCTGGCTGTTTGTCTGAACAAAAATGACAAAAACGGTTGTTTACCAGCTACAGGGTCAATAATGTCCCTGTCAAAAGTCTATTAATTGGAAATAATTACAGGATATGTAGTGTCATACACGTGACACATGAATTATTTACCCCCCCAGGTCTCTTACCTTCCCTAACACACACACACACACACACACACACACACACACACACACACACACACACACACACACACACACACAAGCCATTCCGTCTTTAGTCGCTGAAGCCAGCGGCTAAACCACTTTCATCTTTATCATCTGCACTGTTACTCGGCTGAAGGCACATTTCTCAGAAAATAGGTGAGTTTTTCTTCTTTTTTTTCATGAGAAGTGAGACAATATTTGGATTTAAATACTTGTTACAGAGTCTGTTCCATGTGGTGCAGAAAGCCTGCGGAGTCTACGATTACCTGCAGTAGTAGAAACATCAAGAGAGGAACAGATTTGAACCAAATGTGGTTATCTATTTGAAATGTTGTCACTTAACAAAAACACTTAATTCCTTTAATTCACAAATGAGTTATTTTCAGTGTGTTAATGGTCTTATAATAGCCATTTTCCATATTCTCACGTGTACCTTAGTAGGATTTTCCCTTTTTTCTTCACATTGACGAGATTTGTTTGTTATTTACTGTATGTAAGGTAAATAATTGTTCGATTATTTAACACATGGGAGATTACGGAATAACAAGTTTAGCTGCAGTCTTGATATTACAGAAAGTAGTCATTACATATTTATGAAGATCTGCATGCAGAAATAAGCAGCGTTCCTCCATAGATGTTGATAACCTCTGTAATGATGTTAAACTGAGATGCAAATGACCTCACTGACGCTTAACTACAGATGGTTTTTCAAACCTTCAATGAAGACTTTTAACTACCTGTTTGTGTCTCAGATCAGGATTTATTGGCTGAGACAATCATGCAGCAGTAATGGGAGGTTATAACATTCTTTTGCCAAAAAATTCTGATGATGAATACAAAGGCTCCTACCCCACTTGACTATTAATATTAGAGGGGGCGAAATGGCAATGTGATAATAATCATAATTGTTGTATATATACTCAAAAAGGAGGTGATTTGTTAATCTATAAAGCAGTTGTTTTGTCCGTTTTGCCATATTTTTCTCACAGCAGAGGCAGGGCAGTATAATTAGATTTGTCCAGTAAAACCAAGAACCATAGTATATTTTCATATGATAAGTTGAAATAAACAACAACGTTCGACCTCATTTTTGGATCACAACTGAGTGTCTGAGAATTTACCTATGTGTTTTTCTTTATACAACTAGGATGGTGTCCCCTGCTATTGCGCTGGCCTTCATTCCCCTCCTGCTGACAGTGATCATCAGGTGCCGCTTCTACTTTGTGCTGTTCTATCGAGCAGTCATGGTCAGAATCTGGAGGGACTGTGTTACCGGCCTGAGTCGAGAGGAGCGTGCCTACCAGTATGTTCTCACTCACGCCACTCCCGGAGACCCCGACAGCATCCTGGAAGCCTTCGATGTCTGGTGCAGCAAGGTGGAGTTCATCAGCAACATTGGGCCTAAAAAGGGTAAGGAGATAGTTCACATTAAACAACAATTTATCTGTACGCAAGCATGATTTTAAATTAAATGTCTGGTGTGTAGGGAAGGTCCTAGACAGGATGCTGATGGAGCAGAGCCCTCTGACAGTGCTGGAGCTGGGCTCCCACTGCGGGTACAGCACAGTGCGCATCGCCCGCTCTCTGCCCTTGGGTGCCAGGCTCTACAGCGTCGAGATGGACCAGAGAAATGCTGCTATCGCTGAGAAAATCATCCGCCTGGCAGGGTTTGACGATGACACGGTGAGAGAGCAGAAAAATGTAAACCCTCCATGGCCATAGGAATGTTCATTGTCTTCTTCTCTACTTTATTATATATAAATAAGCAGTATTTTATTCCACAGTAGTGTTTCATTTCACATTCTGTTTTATCTCATTCTATTTTACATAGTTTACATATATCGGTCATTTTTTGAAACACTGCCCTTTTTATTTTGTTATTTCTTTTGTCTTAAGTATATTCTATGTTGCACTGTTGGCTTAGCCTGGGACTCCAGATTTGACCTTTACACTGTAGCTAATGTGCATATGACAATACATCCTTTGACTCCTGGATCTTTGAACCGTCTGCCTTTTAATGAAAGACTTAAATTACCTGACCACAGGCCTTCCCTATTTTTTGTGTCAACTAAAATGTAGAACATTTTTATTTTCATGTTTTAAATATTGTTTTTACTGTATGATACCTTTGAGTCATTCATGCTGTATGTTCTCCAGGTGGAGCTCATTGTGAATCCATCTGATGAGGTGATCCCTCGGCTGCGGTCTGAGTATGGTTTGGAAAGGCTGGATTTTGTCTTCATGGACCACTGGAAGAAATGTTACCTCCCTGACCTGCAGGTGACTAGAGCAAATAATTAGGACATTTATATATGAGTTATAAAGCTGAATGTTTACTTACAATTGAAAGCTACTTAAATAGTTTGTAGTAGCTGCAATCCTTCCCATTGTTGCCTGGCCTTGATTACACGATTGTACCTCTGTGTGTGTGTGTGTGTGTGTGTGTGTGTGTGTGTGTGTGTGTGTGTGTGTGTTACAGATGCTGGAGGGCTCTGGTCTGCTGGGAAAAGGGTCTATGATCGTGGCAGACAACGTGCTGTTCCCCGGGGCTCCAAAGTTCCTCAGATACATTCGCAAGAGCGGCCTGTATGAGTGGAAAGTCCACCGGGCCACACTAGAGTACAGCAAAGGCATCAGGGATGGGATGGCTGAGCTGGTGTACCAGGGGATCAAGTAGATCATGCAGACTGGGACATCACACACTATTTGTCAGATATACATTTTTAGCAGAAAGGGCTGACATAATTGTAAAAACAATTCTTGCAGTAAATTTTGATGAGAAAACAATTTTCTTTTTCCCGTAAAGAGTTAAATTCACCCTTTATTGTAGCACGCCAGTATCTTATATTTTAGGGTTGTATTATATCTATTATTTTCAATATACAATACTGACAGCAATCCCTCCTGTGTAAAAATGCAAATGATCATGTAACAATTTTGTAACCCCATTGCAAAACTTGTATTTAAACAGAACAGTAATTAAAGGCATTATACCTGCTGAGGATCTTTGTCTCAAAATATTTAGTTAACATATATCTTATTTTCAAGCACATTCATTCCATGTGCCATTTATACCCAACGACATGTCACTTTTGGTGAGTTTCTAATTCATATCCTTAATATTCAAGATTTATTTCTGAAAATAATGTTGGCCTTCAATTGGGTTCCTTAACCATGATATGACATAAAGAATAACCACTTTTTGAATCAGGTAAAGGGAATTGTGGGTATCAGCACCACCCATATTAACCTGCGCCGTTATCAGTACTAGACTAAATTTCCTCCACATTCCTAAAGAGACAGGTTAAATGTTTTGTGTTTAAACAAAAAAGGAAATGTAAATGTAGACCACAGAAAAACATGGTTTCATCAAAATGAGTTCATTTAATACAAAATATTAAGGCTTCTGTTATTTTCAAAACAAATCAAAAGTCTTAGTAAGCCGCCAGTGAACATAAACATGAGAGTAATTGAATGGATACTTAATACAACTGACATTCTTCAGAAGTAATGCCAGCCCTTACCCTTGACGTGTTAACAAATATGTAAAAAAATAAAATGAATTGCAAACAGAAATTCTGCATGGTATGAGCATAATCATACTTAACAAGACTTTAGTAAGATTCCAATCAGAATACGATATCAGAAACAAAAAAACATTAGCAGCATACTCAATGCTATAAAACAGCATCATATAATATGGTGGTAAAGTATCTGTGAGTTCATAGGTAAACAATTATGTAGCTGACTAAACTGCTGATTGTGCTAAGTCAGCTGTTTGAAGAGGTGGCACATGACTGAAGATACCACAAGGTCAAAGTTTTAATGAGAGATCAGTTGGCTACACTGCTGCCATAGCATGGGTGTGTGTCCGACTGGTCACAAAACAGCAAGACATTGTGTGTGAGTGTGTGTGTGTGTGTGTGTGTGTGTGTGTGTGTGTGTGTGTGTGTGTGTGTGTGTGTGTGTGTGTGTGTGTGTGTGTGTGTGTGCGAGCACAGGGTAGCAACACTCGCATCTAGTTCAAGGACGCTCAGAGCCTTCAAAGGCAGGTGGCAGCTTCGAAAGCATTTTTTGCTTGATCCACCCAACCTCCCTTGACTCAAGCATATTATTTTCCTGTTTGCACAAATAAAAATAAAAATCTGTGTCACTGAAGGGTCAGCGGTCATGTCTTCGGGTGGGGAGTAAAAATCCAGTGCCAGACATCTTGACGGAGACTAAAATTGTCCGTTGTCTTAAATCATCCATTGTCCTTGATCTTGATCTGGTCCTTCCATGTCCACCTGATTGAAATATAATTGTCAGATTTCAGACAAGTATTATTTTAGATAAGTATCAGAGAGGGATAAAAGAAACAAAATGTATTCCAATTGCTCAACAAAAGCCTTGTTTGTGCATTCAGTTATTAAAGCGTCGTATAATGGATTTTACAGAAAACCCTGTTTTTAAAGGGCTTTATAAATAAATAAATAAAGTATATATATATGTATATATACACACATATATATATATATATATATATATATATATGTGTATATATTTATATATACATATATATATAAATATATACACACATATATATATATATATATATATATATATATATATAAAAATGACAAATGTTATTTCTGACATTGAGATTGTCACATTATGTAGGGGGTGCCGTATCCAACCATTAACATAAACAAATGACAGATTTACACAAATATCTGATCGTCTGTCAAGATCTCACAATTTCAATTGGAAAAATTAAGGTCAATAATATCACCCTGCAAGGTTTAATTAACACCAAACAATCTTGTGTCTAAGGTTAAGTGTGTTATTTTGACAATATTAATCATACTGATTACTGAAAAACAGACATTTAGTTCTTTATAGTTACTGCTTATCTGCAATATCATTGTTTCTTTATAAATTCCTCCCCTACACTATAACCACATGATAACAGATACCTCACAAAAACTCACGTACACATTTAACACACACACACTTACCCTTAATACCTCAATTCAAATGCTGTTGTAAAGCCCTCAGGCAATGCCAGGGGCCAAGCTATAATGTGTTTGTGTGTATTGCTCTGTATTACACTTTCAGGTTACACACACACACACACACACACACACACACACACACACACACACACACACACACACACACACACACACACACACACTTTTAAAACAAGTGTCTATGTCTATTACACAGATCTCCATGTGTTTCTATACAGCCATTTATACATTTTAACAAGATACTTCCTAATTTGAGGTCAAAAGCATCCCCTTTTTATATACAGTATATATATATATATATATATATATATATATATATATATATGCTAATTTACAGATCTTTCTTTTCCAATCCAAGTCAATGTGAAAAAGCCTTTATTGGCCATATGGTATCATGTGACGGACAGTTATAATCCCATAACCCTAACGCAAACTAAGAACATGCTATTTCTTTTTTCATTTTTTCTTTAACCAGAAAAATAAAAAGGGGTTGTAAGAGACATTCAGAAGAATGATCCTTCCTGAGAGACATTTTTACATTCTAGGCATCCTCAGCCATTTACTGCACCGCTGTGTTGACAAAGAAGGGACAAGACTTTCTGAAAATCATAAATGAAAGCACCTCATTGATCTCGCCGTCATCCGGTGACTCATTGTAGTCATTCATCTCATCCATGTCCTGCATGTCCTCTTCATCTTCAGAGTCCTCCTCGCTGTCCTCTTCATCCTCGTCATCCTCTTCTTCTTCGTCTTCATATCCTGCCTGCATCACAGTAAAGCAAGAAGATCATCTTACCACTGGTTTCATACTGTGGCTTGGGGAAAGTCCAGAGCAGCATTTTCATTTGAAATGCCTATGCTGATAATATGTTAAAGGCAACACCAATACATCACCTCAAAAATAGGTTTCCCAATGGGCATGAGGTTGTTGTCTTTCTCAGCAATGCTCTGCAGCTGAGAAACAAAAAGCACAATATAATATTACAGCTCAGGTCACTTTTATTACAGTTTTTTCAAAAACAACCCTGCCCTGGAGCCAAGGTGTTTACCCAGGTTTGGTGCTGCTGCTCCTGCTGGTGCAGCTCGGTCTCGTCCACACAAGGTCGGTCGAGGTTGAACCAAAGGGACTCGGTTATCCGGGGGAAGAGAGAGGGGAACAGCGTGGACATGTCTGTCACACAGGGACAACAATACACACTATGTCATTAAGCAAGCAACAGCACAGGTTTGGGTATAATATTTGGCGAATTTACACAAAAACAAGGGACAAATCCCGTTTTGTAACAGAACTGAGTCATTAAGTATACATAGGATGTGGAGGGACAAGTAACGTTAACCTAACAAACACCTAACGTACGTACTTTATGTCTTTATGTTTCGTGACGTACAAAAGAAAACATGTCCTCGCTAATATTCTAGGTAAAAAAGAACACGGTCTTATGAGTTTTCTACCCGTAATTCATAGCGAAATGATAGTTAGTGTAAGTACCTGCCAATCCGTCGCCCAAGGTTTCAAAAATTTCAAAAACAAATGTAACCGGAAACCCTTGGTGCTCACCTCTCAATGTTTCCGATGTTCTCTAGTCCAATGTCCATGTGCAATGGTTCCGCCTTGTTGTCGGTTGCGATGGCAGCTACATCTAACCCTAACACTACAGAGGTGAAGCAAAAACATAGATTTACTATTGTTATTGTGTTAATAGGAGTGTATGTGATCAGCTTATATACTAAGACATTTTTTACCTGATGTAATTTGCGTAAAACCCTATTGATAATGAGGTATATCTTGTAGCGATGTTTGTGAAGATGATGAAGAAGTCCCGGAGACACCAGCTTGTATATACTAAGGTTTATTACAACAGCATAGTATCAGACACCAACACGGGCGATGCGGGGTTCCCAGAGCCAATTGTGGAAGTCCCCCGAACAGTCTTTGTGCATACACTTTATAGGAGAAATGTGTGTGTGTGTGTGTGTGTGTGTGTGTGTGTGTGTGTGTGTGTGTGTGTGTGTGTGTGTGTGTGTGTGTGTGTGTGTGTGTGTGTGTGTGTGTGTGTGTGTCAAAATGCGATGTTCTATGAGGATGTGGACCCAAATAAGGTGAGATATACGTTAGTCTTTGTCTTACTCATCCCTGGAGGTCTTCTGACGTAGTCCAGAGGTTTGTTCTACAACCTCCTGTCGTACCACATCACTCTCTGCACTCTCTATGACCTCAGGGAGTAAACAACTGCATATGACTGATTTGCTATACCACCTAGGCCATAACTTTGTATGCCCCACTCGGTGACCTAGGGCATCTTTAACGTATTTCAGATGTTTTTCACTCTTCTTCCACCCAACCTTCCTCTGACCTCAGGGAGTATCTGCCCTGATATATCTCCAGATTTAATACACCACAATAAATATTAACATTTTATGTCATTCGTTGACTCAATTAATTGCATTTGGAATAAATATGAAAAAAAAACGAGGAAATCCAATCGATGTCTACAAAAATGTTAGGGAATGTAAGAATTTAAGTGTTTAAATTATTATTTTCTTGTATTTGTTCAGTCAGAGTTGGATAGTAACTACATTTACTTTCGTACTTTCCACACAATTTCTTGGTACTGTCTTTGAGTATTTCCATTTCCAGCTACTTTTTATTTTACTCTTCTTTTAATTTGTTACCTTAATTAGCCTAAATTTGGTAGTAAAAAATACTTTTGCATTTTATTTAAGTAAAGTATTGACTGAAGAACTTTTTTTTTGTTCAACACTGTGGTATTACTACTTTTTCTTTTAAATGATAATATCCAAGTTCTTACAAAAAGGCAAACCAAAAAGGACTCATTTTGGCTTTTTTTATTTTATATTTAGATCTACTGTCGTGATCATTTTTGCACAGTTGCAAGTGCCTCAGAGAGACTGCCATCTCTTTAAAAGCGTCATCTGAGGGCGTCCCCCTTGAACTTTCGCTACTGTATGTGCTGACACACACACACACACACACACACACACACACACACACACACACACACACACACACACACACACATTTATACCTGTAAAATTAACCATCCACTTTAACATACTTCTACTGTAAATGTTGAATGTTTAGCCAAGTCACAAGATCACCAACACAGATGCAGCAGAAACTTATCTTAACTGCCTTCTTTTTTACTTTTATTATTGCTTTCCTAGGTCACACTACACATGTCAACCGTGTGTGTGTGTGTGTGTGTGTGTGTGTGTGTGTGTGTGTGTGTGTGTGTGTGTGTAAAAGAGCAGGGAGGACCTTGAGATAAGCAAAACCTTCCTCACAGTAAAGTGAGATAAAGTTCCTAATGTCACATCATTCTCATTCCGTCTCTCTATCTTGAACACCTACACACACCACGCACACGCACGCACACACACACACACACACACACACACACACACACACACACACACACACACACACGGTTGACATTTGTGAGGTCTTGCTGCAGACTTTGGACTTTTTTAACTCTTGTTCGGTCTTGAGAAGTGTGTAAGTGGTGTCGACGCGACACACACTGATTTTGAGGATCATCCCTTCAGGAAGGAATCATTACAAAATCTGACAAGGTAAAATACATTTATTCACGTTTGATTGTAGAATTCTTCTTACAGTAAAATGGTTACAAAAAAAATGCATTGGTTATTTGGCACAATTCAATAAGGTTTTTTTCTACAATTTCTGTTACATTCACAAGTCTTGTTTTCCATTGTGTTTTTAGGTTAAATTCAGCTATATTTTATTTTTGACTGCATGTGTCTTTGCAATGGTCGTCACATTTTTCAATATTTATTCATTTTTCACCCACAAATGAAAAATTACGAAACACAACATTCTGCTAAAGCGGGGAAAGTGATTCAAATGTATTCAAATGAAATTATTAAGTTTTAAGTTACATATACATTACTGATTAATGCATCAGTGTGTATAATGTCAGAATATTAATAGGTTTTAGTGGGCTCAATGAGTTGATCAAATATTGGATTTAAGCCAATTTTGCTGACTAATACATTTTTTCTTGAGCGGTGATAAATGCAAAAAGATTGATTGAATAAATATTGCAAATAACCCAATTTGTAGTCTTTGAACCTGAAAGGGAGAAGGCATTATATGTGTTACTCTACGCACATGTCTTTAGCTTAATGTAGCTTAACTTCCTGTTTGAATTAGACATGCATTTATTTTTGATGGCCACTTTCGAAACTAGACGAAATATTGGTACAGAGATGAACTGAATAATGGAAATAAAGTACGGAAATTAACGGAGATATCAACATTTAAATACGGCAATATCAAAACGTAAAGTTAAACCCAGTGGCTGCTGGTGGAGTTTTCTCCAGGGGGGGCTATAACTCCACAATGTATATATTTAAAAAAAAGCATGCATACATGTACTAAGGTATCAAACGAGTGTATTTACATAAATGAAAACAACAAAAACAACATTATAGATAGATAAATAGAAGTGCAAAGAGAAACAAGTGCAATATATAGAGTATGTACAGTATATGCAGTTAAGAGTGATTATGTAAAGATAAGGGCAGTATAAAGAGGTGGGAATAATTGGCATAGTATAAACAGATGTAGTATGAACAAATATACAGATGTGCTATATTACTATACAGATGGCCAATATACATATATAATAAATATCTATCTATCTATCTCTACATCTATCTCTAGATATATCTCTATATCTATATATTTAAATAATATATATCATATATAACATGGACAATACACATACTTTATGACAGAAGGCTGTGACGTCAGCCCCGCCGCCAAATCCAGCTGCATTCAGCTCGGGGCGCAGGAGAGGTGCGCCCCAACATCGTCCTATCTCTTGTATTGAAGAGGAGCTACTGCGCATGTACAACTTTTAACGAGAGTCTATGGGCAAAGATTCCTGCGCCCCAGGGCGGAAATACGTCACCAATCAGAATGTCAACGAACAAAACAACTTTACTCATCATTAACTATGAAATATTTATCTTGCACATCTAAAAAAATATATACATATATTTCGAAATATTTTTATTTTATTATTTCATTTTTATTTCATTTTTTTTATGTCTTATTCAAGGAAATGTGGTGAGAGGTGAGTGGTGGGGCGGCGCCCTAGCGCCCTCTATTGGCCAGCCGCCACTGGTTAAACCTTTAAGTATTAGCTACTGTTAGAAATAATCAATATATTGAAACGGAACATTAAAAGATAATTCACTGTTTCTGGACGGAGCAGAAACAGCTGGCAGCAGCTGGGCGACATTGGCGTGAGTGTGGGCTTCGGCTTAGCGTTTGCCTAAAGTTTGCAGTGTTTGGTTATTTTGTTTTATTTTTTTCTCAAGTAACAAAACACCTGGGGATTGTTGGATTTGGAATTGTTAGTGGAGGAGAATATTTTGCGGGAGTATCGGCCGACGGCCTGTAAGGTCCGGTATATGATACTACGCAAAAGTTCTCTGCCATGGCAGAACAGGGGGATAGTTGTAGTAGTATGGAGGATTTGGCACAGGGTTGAGGGGACTGGGAGTTAAAAAGGAAACATAAAGCAAAGCGAGTTAAGGTAGTGAAAGAAAGTGAGGAGAAATTGAAGGTCATTGTGAGGTTTGAAGAGCCAGGAGTTAAGAATTTGGAACCATTAAAACTGACAAAAGTAATTAAGAATCAGGTTAGTGAGGTCAAGTATGCGAGAATTCTTAATGATGGAAATCTACTAATTGGATGTAACTCTGAAGAGCATTAAAGATGCAACATGTTGGGAAAATAGTGGTGAAAGTGGGAGAGCAAGGAAGTAAAGGAGTGATATATGGGATTCCTATGGGAATTGATATGAAGGAGCTGGTTAAAAATGTAAAAATCAAGTGTGATGCTGTACAGAGTGCAACGCGGTTAACGAAGGGGTTTGATAAGATAGAAACTGAGTCGGTTTTGGTTCATTTTAGTTCAAAACAGTTGCCTGCAGAGCTTTACTTTGGCTTTATGAGATACAGAGTAAGAGAGTTCATCTATAAACCGGTAAGATGCTATAAGTGCCAGAAATTTGGTCATATAGCTAAGCTATGTAAAGGTACTAAAAGGCGTGCTAAATGTGGTGGGGAGCATGACTATGGGGAGTGTGATGAGGTAAGACCTAAATGTTGTAATTGTGGAGGGGGACACAGTGCAGCCTACTGGGGGTGTGAAGTGATGAGAAGGGAGACAGAAATTCAAAGTGTGAAAAGAAAGGATAAAATTCCTTATCCAGAAGCAGTTAAAAGAGTTGAGGAAGTAAAGAGGGGTAATGAAGGAAAAGGTAGAGGGGAGTTAGCAACAGGGAATGTGTGGGTACAGAGAAAAGAACAGTTCAGAGAGCGGGAGGAAAGGGAGTTGGAAGAAAAGAGAAATTTGGTTATTTTCATTGCATGGGGTAATTAATGCTACAGCAGAGGTGAAATCTAAAACGGAAAGGATTCAAATTATTACAAAGGCAGCCGTTCAACACTTGGGCATGGTGGATTTAAAGTGGGAAGAAATATGGGATTGTCTTGCTATACATGCAAGCCAGGAAGTTGGTAAAGGATGATCTTAATAATCATGATCATTTTGCAATGGAACGCAAGGAGTCTGTTGGCAAATGGTCAAGATTTTAAACAGTTTGTGGATAGTAGAAGTATGAAACCAGATATAGTATGTATACAAGAAACATGGTTAAGGCCTAGATTTGATTTTGTTTTATCTGACTATATGGTTGTCAGACGAGATCGAGAGGAAGGAAGTGGTGGGGGTTGTGCTACTTTTGTAAAGAAGGGTGTACCTTATAGGGTGTTGGGTTTAGGGAAAGTACAAGAATATGTAGTGGTGGAAATATGGGCAGGTAATAAGAAAATAGCAGTGATCAATTATTATAATCATTGTAAGCAGTTAGAGTTAAATAGATTAGAGGAAATAGAAGGTCTGGATGGTGATAATGTTGTATGGTGTGGGGACTTTAATGCTCATAATACTTTGTGGGGTGGAGAAAAGACAGACAATAATGGTCAGATAATAGAGGAGGTGCTGAATGATAAGAATTTAGTATGTCTGAATGATGGTAGAAGGACAAGGATAGACATCAGAACTGGTAAAGAGTCAGTGTTAGATCTTACATTTATGTCAAGTAGATTAGCCCCAAAGTGTGAGTGGGAAGTATATGGAGGTAGCACTATTGGAAGTGATCATTATCCAGTTATGAGTAGTTTAGATATTGGAATGACACTGCAATCAGAGAATAGCAATGGAAGGTGGATCTTCAGAAAAGCAAATTGGGAAAGGTTTGTGGAAACAAGTGATGCCTATCTAAGATTGGTGCAGGAAACTAATGATGTTGAGAGTATGAATCAGATGTGCGACATAGTATATACATAGCTGCAATAAACTCCATTCCAAAAAGCACAGGAAAACTTGGAAGGAAGGTAGTGCCATGGTGGAATGATAAGTGTGAAAAGGCAGTAACAAACAGAAATAGAGCATTCAGAATACTTAAAAATACTCATAATTTTCAACACTTGATTGAATATAAACAATCACAGGCAGTAGTGAGGAGAACTATAAGCCAAACTAAAAGGGAATCCTGGAGGGAGTATTGTAGCTCAATTGGAAGTACGACTACTATAGATGAGGTGTGGAGAATGATTAAGAATATGGAGGGAAATAGAAGAGAATGGAATTATCCAATTTTGTCTGATGGGGAGCAGGTGGCTATTACCAACTCAGAAAAGGCAGAAATTATGGTGAATTCAATGAGTAGGGTACATAGTTCTGATAATCTGTCAGAGGAAGGGGAAATGGGGAGAGCTGAAACGAAAAGGTTATTTGGAGATATTCGAAGGAAAATAAGATCAGAGAGTAAGTATGGTGTCCCATTTACGATAAGGGAATCAAAAAATGCACTGGTTAAATGTAAAAAGTCAGCTCCTGGGAAGGATGGCATTTGCTATAATATGTTAAATCATTTAGGCCTAAGTGATGAGGGATTACAGAGGGTGTTGGGGCTATATAATAAAGTGTGGGAAGAGGGGAAGATTCCATCAGGGTGGAAGGAGGCAATGATAGTTCCTATCACCAGGGAAAGATACAAGCAAGCCAACAAGTTATAGACCAATAGCATTAACATCCAATGTAGGTAAGCTAATGGAAAGGTTGGTCAATGGGAGGTTAATGCACTTTATGGAAGAAAAGGGATTGATGACCAGTTGTCAGAATGGTTTTAGGAAAGGGAGAAGCACTACAGATTCAATAATATGTTTAGAAGATGAGATAAGGAAGGCTCAGGTTAACAAAGAGACTGTGGTGGCAATATTTTTGGATGTTGAGAAGGCGTATGATATGTTATGGGTTGAGGGTCTTTTAATCAAGATGCACACATTAGGGATTGAAGGAAATATGTTTAATTGGGTTCTGGATTTTTTAAACAATAGGAGTATTCAGGTTAAAATGGGCCCAGAAATTTCTAAAAGGATTGTTGTAGAAAATGGTACCCCTCAAGGCAGTGTGGTAAGCCCATTGATTTTTAATATCATGATCAACGATATTTTTTCAAATGTACAGCCTGGAATTGGTAGATCTTTATTTGCAGATGATAGCAGTTTATGGAAAAGAGGGAAGAATGTTAAGCATATTGTGAAGAAACTGCAGGAATCAATAACACAAGTGGAGGTGTGGGGGGAAAAGTGGGGATTTAGGTTCTCTATGGAGAAGTCTAAAACTATGTTCTTTACGAGAAAGAAAATAGACGAAGAGATAAAGGTGAGGCTCTATGATAAGAATGTGGAGAGGGTTAAGAGTTTAACATTTCTGGGGGTGTTTTTTGATGAAAGAATGATTTGGAGGGTCCAGGTAACAAAAGTTTTAGACAAGTGCAAAAAAGTTCTGAATATTATGAGATGCCTATCTGGAATGGAATGGGGGGCAAATGCTGCTTCATTAAAGCAAATATATGTATATTTGATAAGATCTAGGATGGAGTATGGAGGTGTTGTATATGGGTCTGCGTCTAAGTCAGTTTTGTCTGAGTTGGATGTAATTCAAACAAAAGCACTTAGGATATGTTTCGGAGCTGTGAGAACATCCCCAGTATGCGCATTGCAAGTTGAAGCAGGAGAGATGCCACTTTGGTTAAGGAGAAAGCAGTTACTGGCTAATTACTGGGTTAATTTGATGGGCCAGATCATCCAATTAGAGTGGCGATTCAAGCAAGCTGGGAGAGGTGGGTAGCAAAGCTGTCAAGCTTTGGATGGACAGGGGAGGTAGTGGCACAGGAGCTGTTAATAAAAAATCAAACCAAACTGACATGGGACAAGGGGCGGTAACCCTCGAACCTCGTGGTGGACACCGGTGGTTAGGGAAGCCGTCCGACTGAAGAAGGAGGCCTTCCGGGATATGTTATCCCTGGGTACTCCTGACGCAGTTGCAAGGTATCGACAGGCCCGAAGGGCAGCAGCCTCAGCCGTGGCCGACGCAAAGCAGCGGGTGTGGGAGAAGTTCGGAGAAGCCATGGAGAAGGACTTTCGGTCGGCACCAAAGTTGTTCTGGAAAACCGTCCGACACCTCAGGAGGGGGAAGCAGGGTACCATCCAAGCTGTGTACAGTAAGGATGGGGCGTTGTTGACCTCAACTGATAGTGTGTTAGGGCGGTGGAAGGAACACTTTGAGGAACTCCTGAATCCGACAACTCCGCACTCTATGTTAGAGGCAGAGCTGGAGTATGAAGGGGGATCAATTCCAATCTCACGGGGGGAAGTCACTGAGGTAGTTAAACAGCTCCACAGTGGCAAAGCCCCGGGGGTGGATGAGATCCGCCCAGAAATGCTGAAGGCTCTGGGTGTTGAGGGACTCTCATGGTTGACACGTCTCGTCAACATTGCGTGGAAGTCGGAAACAGTACCGAAGGAGTGGCAGACCGGGGTGGTGGTTCCTCTCTTTAAAAAGGGGGATCAGAGGGTGTGTGCCAATTACAGAGGCATCACATTACTCAGCCTCCCCGGGAAAGTTTACTCTAAGGTGCTGGAAAGGAGGGTCCGGCCGATTGTCGAACCTCAGATTGAAGAGGAACAATGCGGTTTTCGTCCTGGTCGTGGAACGACGGACCAGCTTTTCACTCTCGCAAGGATCCTGGAGGGGGCCTGGGAGTACGCTCATCCGGTCTACATGTGCTTTGTGGATTTGGAGAAGGCGTATGACCGGGTTCCCAGGGAGATACTGTGGGAGGTGCTGCGGGAGTATGGGGTGAGGGGGTCTTTGCTCAGGGCCATCCAATCTCTGTACTCCCAAAGCGAGAGCTGTGTCCGGGTCCTCGGCAGCACGTCGGACCGTTTTCCGGTGAGGGTTGGCCTCCGCCAGGGCTGCGCTTTGTCACCAATCCTGTTTGTGATATTCATGGACAGGATTTCGAGGCGTAGTCGTGGGGGAGGGGGTTTGCAGTTCGGTGGGCTAAGGATTGCACCACTGCTTTTTGCAGATGATGTGGTCCTAATGGCTTCATCGGTCTGTGACCTTCAGCACTCGCTGGATCGGTTCGCGGCCGAGTGTGAAGCGGCTGGGATGAGGATCAGCACCTCCAAATCTGAGGCCATGGTTCTCAGCAGGAAACCGATGGATTGTCCACTCCAGGTAGGGAATGAAGCCTTACCCCAAGTGAAGGAGTTCAAGTATCTCGGGGTCTTGTTCTCGAGTGAGGGAACAATGGAGCGTGAGATGGGCCGGAGAATCGGAGCAGCGGGAGCGGTACTGCAGTCGCTTTGCCGCACCGTTGTGACGAAAAGAGAGCTGAGCCAGAAGGCAAAGCTCTCTGTCTACCGGGCCATCTTCGTTCCTACCCTCACCTATGGTCATGAAGGATGGGTCATGACCGAAAGAACGAGATCGCGGATACAAGCGGCCGAAATGGGATTTCTCCGCAGGGTGGCTGGCATCTCCCTTAGGGATAAGGTGAGAAGTTCAGTCATCCGGGAGGGACTCGGAGTAGAACCGCTGCTCCTTCGCGTTGAAAGGAGCCAGTTGAGGTGGTTCGGGCACCTAGTGAGGATGCCACCTGGGCGCCTCCCTAGGGAGGTGTTCCAGGCACGTCCAGCTGGGAAGAGACCGAGGGGTAGACCTAGGACCAGGTGGAGGGATTATATCTCTTCACTGGCCTGGGAGCGCCTTGGAATCCCCCAGTCAGAGCTGGTTGATGTGGCCAGGGAAAGGAAAGTTTGGGGCTCTCTGCTGGAGCTGTTACCTCCGCGACCCTGACGGAAAAGCGGGAGAAGATGGATGGATGGATGGACCAAACTGACATGGCTCAGAATTGTCAAAAATTAACCCATCTGGAGATGCCCCCATCCAAGGGGCGTCAGGGTGGATTACAAATCCACAGGGGTAGTGGTTGACCCTCTTCATCTGACAGTACTCCCAGATGGCATCTGCCTCCATTTCAAGCCCCCTCTTCATTGCTGAAGTCTGGCGGGTGCCCTGCAGTATCCAGTCAGCCAGACTCTCTTCAGCGCCTTCTCTGACCTGACAGATCTCCCTGAACCGTGAGGCAGTAAGTCTAGGCCTCCTTAACTGATGCCATTCACCACATGAACTTTGTGCTCTGGTAGCACACTCAAATGTGTGTGCCATGTCCCAAGTGACTTCCAGACTTTTGAGGTGTAGCTGTTGTGAGTCTCTACAGACGAACATGCAACTGGATGGCTGCAGGCGGTAATCTTCAAGAGGCAGAGATGGAGGTGGTGGAGCAGCATGGAAGGACAGGTCTCTCTTGGCTGTTGGTGGTTGCTGATAGGACAATGCACTTCCAGCCTGAACCTGGCCACGGTCAGAGTCAGCCAGAGGAATTTCACAGCTGATGCCCATGCTGCAGATCATCGGAGCCTCAGCTGCGGAGAAGTCCTTAAACACCTCTGACACCTAGAAATGTAACCAATTATGATTATCATACCATGAACATTCCCAGTTTCTTCAATGAGGAAAATGCCCCAACTTTGAAACACTGTTGTAGGTGTAAGAAATTTGGTTGACATCATAATGTCCTGTGAATTGTTATATCCCTACTCACCTGAAGGACGGAGAGATCAGGTAAATCCCCACTGAGGGCTTTGTAGAGTGTGCTTCTAGATGGAGCAGAAAATGTACACAAGTGTCATACAATTTTTTTACAAACAGTAATAAATCTACCATATTCAGCTTTTACCTTACACCCTCTGTTGTTGCTCCACACTTTGGCTTCGCAGATAGCACTGCCATCTTATCCACAGGGCCTGGCTTTACACCCTGTCAAGTTACATAGGATATAGTTTAGGAATCACCAACATGTGTATAATGAATGCGCAATAGGTAAATATGGCTTTTTTCTTCACTTACCAAAGTTCTGGGCTTGTGCCATTGCTGCTCTCCCTCCGTACAGCTTAGCACACTGGCAACTTGAGCTGAGAATAGTGGGCTGATTGAAACAGCAAAGCCACACAGTGGTTACATAAAGCTGCTCCAGCCACACATGTGCAGCTGTGATGCATCAGCTCCACAGGACTGGAATCTTTCAGTACCACCTGCATAAGTAAAATGTCAAAGTTACTACTTGTTAATAATGGCTTGTTTCATTTTTTTCAATCATTCTTTTAGGACGCAACCTGTTTTTTTTCATCATTTCTACCTGTAATAGCCACTGAATGTGCAAATATCACATGTTAGATTTTATATTGATATTTTCTTTAATATGCCAACTGCACTAGAACAATTTTGCTGATTCATTGCATTTGATTTGTGGTGGACTGATTTAATTTGATTCATGATAACCTAATACTGTACATACAACACCAGCTTGCACCTTAAATGAATGACTGAGTTTAAGCAGAACACAGCTAATGGCAGTGAAGGCACAAGAGCATGCAAAAAGAACTAGAATCATATTAATCAGAACACAGTAACCCAGCGGGGAGCAGTTAAGTTAACTTACCTGCCTCTCTAGTCATTGTTTATATTCTACTAAGAGTTACATTAAATTTGAATTACCTTAGCTGAATCCCCAGGAACAGGGAACACTGGGTTATCAAAGCAAGAGCTGTTTTCTTATCGATCCTAGCTTTACCGTACACTCAAACTGTGAGGCTTATCAACTTTCTTCATGGATCTGTAACACAGTGCCCTGACCACAACTTCACCGGTGCCCTGATCTATTCATGACACTGAGAGAGACATACAGTTAATACATCTGAAAACATCTGTCTGCAAGGCTAAATATCTTTACAGGTCAGTAAGGAATATATGATTAATACGAAAGTACGAAACAAACGCAAAGCTTAAAAGTAGCACTGTGGTAAGGTTAGCTGGCAAGTTAACGTTGCCACAACTTACCCTCGTACTGGTGTAGGTAACTTGAGATATAGAGGCGAAACCCCTTTTCCCTCTTGTTCTTGGGAGCAGGGGAGTGGGCGTCCACGATACGGTGAACATCATCTATTGATATCCTTGGCAGATTCTGTAGACATCTAGTAAAGTTCATGGTGCTGCGGATGAAGCCGGAAGTTAACCGGAAACTGACTTGCCGATCACTGGCCGGATCGGAAGTACGTCACGGGGCTGGTGCACAGAGCCTATTCCGGTAGTATTACCTGATGTTGTTTTTAGCCTCAGTTAGCATAGCTAATAGCTGATGCTGCAATGATACTATTGCGTGTTTAATAACCGGATAAACTTCAGAAGGATTGCATAATAGAATATCGTAGCTGAGAGCTTCAGGACATCACTAACTAGATGGCCACGTTGTCGTCATAAGAGGACCCGCCCCCGACGACGTCAGCCTATAAAACAATCCGGAGAACCCCATGTGTCAAGCGGCCAACAGGATCCAGCCCCCGCTACCAACCAATGAGAGCACGAGACTGGAGCACGTCTTATTTCGAAATAGTTTATTGTATGGCCGGAAAGGGGTGGTTGTATAAAACATGTTTGTATTGTGAAATCGAGCTCTCTATTGTTCCGGACCGCCAGACAGTACCTAATGATGAGCTCCATTCAGTCAGCGGCCTGTGGACGCGTGTACCGGGCTATTGAGCCACAGCTGTGACACTTTTGTAAAACCTACTGCTGCATCCATTTATTAAATACTCCTTTTAAAACGTATAACTTATGCTATCTGAGGCTAAAAACAACATCTGGTAATACTACCGGAATTGGACAAATATCCGTCCAGAAACAGTGAATTATCTTTTAATGTTCCGTTTCAATATATAGATTATTTCTATTCTAACAGTGTTAAATGTAAAACAAAAATGCGGTTTTATTAATTAATTTATGTTGAAGTTCATGTGTTCAATGGTATGCTATAGTAATGCTAATATGGATGTAGCTTATATGTTTTTGTTGTTTTGTGTTTTTGTATAGCTCTTACGTTGTTTTTTTGGAGTTTACAATAAATTAGAAATCAACAGTCAAGTGTACAACCATCTTTCGGAGGGTAATGCTAAATATAGCAAAATAATTATACTGATATTCTCTGTAAATGAATCATCTACTCTGATGACAATGTGTTCATGTTTTCAAATGTTACTTATAAGCAAACAATCCAAACATCTGAACATGTGTTTATGCTGCACTATTTTTTTAATGCTCTTAATGCCTTTCATGTTTGTAAAGCACTTTGAATTGTGTTGAAAGGTGCTATATAAATAAACTTGTCTTGCCTTGCAGGTTAGAAAATCCTATTGATATGGATTTAAACATTTTAGTGGTACCGTTATTACCTATATATCGATTGATGTATGCCTTCCTGCTACAGAGCCATGTGGGTTATCTTGGCCTTGCTGCTAGCCATCTCCAGTGGCGTCATGTCGCAGCAGGACAAACTCAACATGTGTATGAGTGCCACTCACCACAAAGAAAAACCTGGCCCTGAAGGAGACCTTTACTATCAGGTGATAAACAAACACTTCCCTAGCAGTGGTAGAAAGTACATTTTTAGGTACTTTACTTGAGTTTTTCCATTTTATGCTTCTCTATACTTCCATTCCACTACATTTTGGCTGCAAATATTGCACTTTTTACTTACAACATTTATTTGACATCAGTAATTACTAGTTATTTTTAAAGGTTGATATTATTAATACAAAAATTAAATCAGCTAATAAATGATGATGTGCTATTAAAGATGGATAGTTTAAAAGTTATTAACATTATCTCGTCATTTACCAGCTGTAACATACAAAATCATAGACACATTAATGCATAACTAACTATAAACAAGTGATTAAATGTATATTAGAATAAAACAGGCCACTTTGGATGAGAACTTTTTGATTTGGCACTTATATTTTGCTGCTAACACCTTATTGCTCAAGTATAATTTTGAATGTAGGACTCACGTGTAAAATAGTATTTCTACACTGCATTAGTATTAATTGTGCTTAGGCTATGTGTGAGACCTGAGTACTTCTCCCACTACTGTTCCCCAGACACTATGTTTTACTCTCATCAAAACAAGGTTTTTGGTTCAACAGCATAAAATGACCCCTCCTTTCCTCTCCCTCTTTCCAGTGTGCCCCCTGGCGTGAGAATGCATGTTGTACTGCCAACACCAGCACAGCAGCCCATAATGATAGCTCCTACCTGTACAACTTCAACTGGAATCACTGTGGTGTCATGAGCGAAAAGTGCAAGAAACACTTCATCCAGGACACCTGTTTCTATGAGTGCTCACCACACCTGGGACCCTGGGTACAGAAGGTGAGTATTTTTCTGATATTCTCTTTTGTATGTGTGTACTTGCAACACTAGGTGGCAGCATAAGAAGAAGAAAGGACTGCATGGGCTTCTCAGGACAGTTAATCCATAATCAGTAGGGTGCCATTATAGTAATAAAGAGATAACCAGCTAACGTGTGGAAACCTTTGGTTACTCTCCTGGCACATCAGAGTATTGAAACTTTGAAAGCATTAGGTTCAATTCTACAAACATATCGCTTGTGTTGTGCTATATTTGTACCGTATACTTTTGTAAAACTGTTGGTGTTATCTTTGTATATGTATACTCTTGTAAAAGAGAGTTTTAATCTCACTGAGGCTTTTCCTGGTTCAATATATCAAATGTAATAAATAAATAAATACAATTTGTGTAGGTGGATCAGAGCTGGCGTAGGGAGCGTATTTTGGATGTGCCTCTCTGTAAGGAGGACTGCCACACATGGTTTGAAGACTGCAAGGATGATTTCACCTGTAAGACTGACTGGCACAAGGGATGGGACTGGACCTCAGGTAAGCACACACACACACACACACACACACACACACACACACACACACCCGGTTCTTATTTTTTTTCTTCTAATTTCTTCAATTTTTCTTTCCACTGTATCTGCCTTTTGTTGTCTCATTTGCCCCTATAGGTGTAAACAAATGCCCTGCTGACAGCAAGTGCAGAAAGTGGACGGAAGTTTACCCAACAGCCAAGTCCATGTGTGAACAAATCTGGTCCAAATCCTACCTTTATACAACCCACTCCAAGACCTCTGGCCGCTGCATGCAGCTCTGGTTCACAGGGGAAAACCCAAACAAGAAGGTGGCTGAGTACTACCTTAACAATGCACAGCAGCATCAGAGCTTTGCCTTGACAACTCTTCTTCTCATGGCTTGTGCATTTCTCTCTGTAATGGTGTATTAAAATGATGTACCCTATATCGCCTTGGAGGGATCAATAAAACTGATTTCAAATGCCTTCCTGTTGATTTCTTTATGTCAATGAGACTTCTTTTTAACAATATTTTTTTTATTCAAGAAAGGTAGTACAATACAGGATGTATTTAAATACTATGTCTTGAATTGTTTTTTACATTATTTGTCAAACAAATCCCGCCCACCCACAATACCCACATACTGCCGTAAAAAGAATTAAAAAAAATAAATAAAAAATACATACTCATAATGAACATAAATCAGCATAATAACATAATAGAAAAATAAATAATAATTAAAAAATATATAAATTGAAAAATAATAATAATAATAATAAATAAATAAATACAAACAATGGAGAGGAGGAGGGGGGGCATTCCGCACTTTATTACATGCCTTTAGTTATGTTTGGTCAAAACAAAACACATCAGGGCCCAACTGTCCTACGGGAGGGTGTTGAGCCTGTCAAAATACAAAATCAATGGGTCCCATATTTTGTGAAATTTTCGTATTGATCCTCTGGTGAAGTACTTAATTTTCTCTAATTTCAGGAAAAACATTAGGTCGCTGAGCCAGACAGACACTATAGGAGGATCAGGAGATTTCCACTGTAAGACTATTCTTCTACGGGCTAGCAAGGAGGCAAAGCATTCTTCTTATCAGTGGTCAGCAAGCTCTCATCAATAAATACTCCAAAGATGGCCATTTCTGCAGAGGGTTTCACTTTGGTATTAAATGCATGGTTCAAAGTTTTGCAAATAGATGACCAAAAGTCTCTTAATTTAGGACAAGTCCAAAACATGTGAGCCATATTTGTTGGTGCTGATCAGCGCTCACAGCTATCTTGGATGTCAGGATACATTTTGGATAGTTTGGACTTGGTGTAATATTCTGTGAAAAACCTTGAACTGTATCAGGCTGAGACGGGCACAGGATGATGTTCCATTAACTCTAGCCTGAGCGCAGTCCCAGACTGCTTCAGATATGTCCATCCCAAGTTCTTCAGCCCATTTAGTTCTAAGCCAGTCTAGTGACGTTTCTTGAAGGGAAGTAATTATATTTGAGATGTTTGAGATCTGTCTCTTGTGCTGAATGGGGGCCCGCAAAATAATCTCAAGTCCTGAATCCGTTGGTAAAGCAGGAAATGTTGCACTCTGGCTTTGAATAAAGTGACGGACCTGAAAGTATCTAAATAAGCTTGACTGCTGTAAGTGAAATTTTTCAGAAAGATCAGTAAAAGTGCCAAAAAGACCATCTATGTAAAAGTTGTAGCATATAGCCAGACCATTTCTATGCCACAATGTGAAGGTGTTGTCGATTCTGGCTGCAGGGAAGAGGTGGTTGTCGCAAATTGGGCTATACACAGAGAAATCTTTAAGCTTGAATTTTTGTCTGAATTGTGCCCATATTTTAAGAGTGGAAGTTACCACTGGGCTTGATGAGAACCTGGATGGTGAGAATGGTAATTTCAGAGCCGAAACCAAATCTCTCCAAGACAGTAAATAAATAACACCCCTCAACTCTATCAAATGCTTTTTCAGCATCCAGGGAGACAACAACTACGGGTATCTCCCTGGACTCTGGAGAATGTATAACATTTAGGAGTTTGCGTATATTTGTGAAGGAGTGACGGCCTCTCATGAATCCAGTTTGTTCTATTGAGATGATTTGGGATATTACATTATCTAATCTTGAGGCAAGAAGTTTAGCTAAAATCTTGACATCCAAGTTTAGCAAGGATATAGGTCGGTAGGACCCACAATCAAGTGGGTCCTTGCCTGGCTTTAAAATAAGTGAAATGGATGCCTCAGTCAGAGTCTGTGGTAAATGATTCTGATTAAAAGAATGATTAAACATTTCAAGTAGGATGGGAGCAAGTTGAGAAGAGAATTTTTTGAAAAATTCCACAGGATAGCCGTCAGGCCCTGGTGATTTGCCACTTTGCATTTTCTGAATGGAATCAACAATCTCCTGCAGATACAGTGGGGCAAAAAAGTATTTAGTCAGCCACCAATTGTGCAAGTTCTCCCATTTAAAAAGATGAGAGAGGCCTGTAATTTTTATCATAGGTATACCTCAACTATGAGAGACAGAATGAGAAAAAAAAAATCCAGGAAATCACATTGTAGGATTTTTAAAGAATTTATTTTCAAATTATTGTGGAAAATAAGTATTTGGTCAATAACAAAAGTTCATCTCAATACTTTGTTATATACCCTTTGTTGGCAATGACAGAGGTCAAACGTTTTCTGTAAGTCTTCACCAGGTTTTCACACACTGTTGCTGGTATTTTGGCCCATTCCTCCATGCAGATCTCCTCTAAAGCAGTGATGTTATGGGGCTGTCGCTGGGCAACACGGACTTTCAACTCCCTCCAAAGATTTTCTATGGGGTTGAGATCTGGAGACTGGCTAGGCCACTCCAGGACCTTGAAATGCTTCTTACGAAGCCACTCCTTCGTTGCCCTGGCGGTGTGTTTGGGATCATGGTCATGCTGAAAGACCCAGCCACGCTTCATCTTCAGTGCCCTTGCTGATGGAAGGAGGTTTTCACTCAAAATCTCACGATACATGGCCCCATTCATTCTTTCCTTTACACGGATCAGTCGTCCTGGTCCCTTTGCAGAAAAACAGCCCCAAACCATGATGTTTCCACCCCCATGCTTCACAGTAGGTATGGGGTTCTTTGGATGCAACTCTGCATTCTTTCTCTTCCAAACACGATGAGTTGAGTTTTTACCAAAAAGTTCTATTTTGGTTTCATCTGACCATATGACATTCTCCCAATCCTCTCCTGGATCATCCAAATGCCCTCTAGCAAACTTCAGACGGGCCTGGACATGTACTGGCTTAAGCAGGGGGACACGTGTGGAACTGCAGGATTTAAGTCTGGCGGCGTAGTGTGTTACCGATGGTAGCCTCTGTTACTTTGGTCCCAGCTCTCTGCAGGTCATTCACTAGGTCCCCCCGTGTGGTTCTGGGATTTTTGCTCACCGTTCTTGTGATCATTTTGACCCCACGGGGTGAGATCTTTTGTGGAGCCCCAGATTGAGGGAGATTAGCAGTGGTCTTGTATGTCTTCCATTTTCTAATAATTGCTCCCACAGTTGATTTCTTCACACCAAGCTGCTTACCTATTGCAGATTTAGTTTTCCCAGCCTGGTGCAGGTCTACAATTTTGTCTCTGGTCTCCTTTGACAGCTCTTTGGTCTTGGCCATAGTGGAGTTTGGAGTATGACTGTTTGAGGTTGTGGACAGGTGTCTTTTATACTGATAACGAGTTCAAAAAGGTGCCATTAATACAGGTAACGGGTGGAGGACAGAGGAGCCTCTTAAAGAAGAAGTTACAGGTCTGTGAGAGCCAGAAATCTTGCTTGTTTGTAGGTGACCAAATACTTATTTTACAGAGGAATTTACCAATTAATTCATTAAAAATCCTACAATGTGATTTCCTGGATTTTTTTTTCTCATTCTGTCTCTCATAGTTGAAGTGTACCTATGATAAAAATGACAGGCCTCTCTCATCTTTTTAAATGGGAGAACTTTCACAATTGGTGGCTGACTAAATACTTTTTTGCCCCACTGTATATGGGTTTATCAAGATTATCTTTACCAGCCGCATCTGTATTTGGTATATCTATACTAGCCAAGAAAGTTGTCATGTTTGAGTTATCTTGTGGGGACGTAGATGTATATAGTTCCGAGTAAAATTCTTTAAAAGTATTATTAATTTCAACTGGGTCTATGGTCAATGACTGTGGAGTATTGCGAATCTGTGGGATTAAACGAGATGCGGCTCTACATTTCAGCTGATAGGCCAAGAGACGGCCTGCTTTCTCCCCATGCTCGTAATAATGACCTTTTGACCACAGGTAATGTTTCTCAGTTCTTTCTGTTGACAATAAATCATATTGAGATTTCAGTGCAACTCTCTTTTTCTCTCAGGTTGTAACCTTAACCACAAAGCATAAGTAATCAAATAACCAAAACATCCATCAGTCACGTAGACATAAAAAGAGAAAGAAACGGCTCGGCTAGATTAGCATTAGCTCAAGGTAAAGGGTTGACCCAGTCTAATATCCAACAGGTGGCAGTCGGTGGCCAATATCGCTTGAAACAATAATACGAATGACACTTACCAGAAAGAAAACGGTTCAATAATCGGACTATATAGTTCCCATAACCCAGCAGGTTAGGCAAAATAAAAGATTACCTCAAAGGGCAAGTTCCCATTTTCTACATAGAAAAGTTATTCAGACGCGTTAGCAGTAAGCTAGCTTCCAGCGAAGGTGCCTGACTCCACAGGCTATCAGTCCAAAGTCCGGTTAGTTTCACGCGTTACCTCTTGGTCATAGAAAGCCTTTGCTTCCCCCGGTGTGTTGAATCTGAAGGCCGTCCCGTATAGTGTGACTCGCAGGATGGCAGGATAAAGTAGCTGGAATGTTATCCCCTTTGTGTAAAAGGCTTGTTTGATGTCGTTGAATCCTGCACGTCTCCTAGAAAAACTGACGCTGAAGTCTGGGTATATTCTCAGGGTAGCATTTCGGTATGTAGTTGTGTGCTGTCTAGCCCATTGCAGCAATCGTTCCTTTTCTTGGAATCGGTGTAAACATACCACAAACGGACGCGGGGGTAGACCAGCTTTTTCAGGCTTTTGCCGACTCTGTGCGCTCTCTCCAGAGCAGGGGTAGATTCAAACAGCACATTGCCCGTAATCTCCATCAACATGTTCGACATGAATTTAACAGTGTCCTCATCCCCCTCACTGCCTTCTGGAATATTTACAATCCTCAAATTGGCTCTGCGTGATCGATTTTCTAAGTCGTCAACACGATCCAAGAGTGTAGCATTCTGGGTGCGCAGAGTTTTGATAGCGGCTTCGGCTTCAAATATCTTGTCAAAGTTATCACCTGCTAGGGATTCCGTTGTAGTCAGGCGTTGTTGAAAGCTGTCCACGGTCTCTTTAGGGCATTCACCGAAGTGTGCAACGGTCCAAGAGATGCCTGAATGAGTGTAGAAATGTCTTCTTTTAAACTAGCGCGTTGTTTAGACAGTTCTTCCACCGGTTGAGTCATGGTTATACCAAAGCCCGTCTACGGAAAGCCCCTTCACTCTCTATTCACCCCCATTGTACCGAATTTGGCTGCAGTTCACCTAGGGGGCGATCGCGGGCGAGTGCAGAATACATGGACCCCTATGGAGCTAGGCGGCTAGCTACATCATTCTCCTAGCATATCGTCTACAAAATCCAAAATACTACTGTGGTTTCCGAGAGGTCGACAGGGATTTTTCGTCAAAAGTGGAATAATCTGGGGGTCATAGCCTTTTGTTTTCTTACAGGTTGGGCAGTTGCGACCCAGGTTCTGCTAGCATCTGGCTAATGAAAGCCGATTGGTCAATGAAGAACTCACGACTGGTTACGACCGAAGAATAGATAGAGCCGAGTTCAAATCAGTCCCACGGAGCCAAATCAGCTGCGATCGTATGCAGCTGTTGCTGCGAGGTAAAGGAAAGGGAAGGAGAGACACAAGGTGCCGTAAAGCAATTTATCACGCATGACGTCATCCGATTTACAAAAACCTAATTTTAGTCAAAATCAAGTGAATATAAAATACTAGCTATGTGTCGTTTGTGAGGATTATCCATTCCATGTTTAAAAAACTATAGCAGTGATTTAAAAAAAAATTATATCCAAAGAAATGTAGGAATCTATGGGTGGGGCCCACCAGCGCCCCCCAGGTGCAGTACCATACCGGAACGGTTTTGAGAGTGAACGTTCTCGTCAATATTAAAAGTTCTCTGGTTATACCCTCGTCTTTGGAAGAGCGGTCGCTAGCAGGAGAAGCCATGGCTGCTAGCTTGTTAGCAATGGTGTTTCGTGTGGTCAAACCAGCCTGTTTTTGTCTGGAAGTAGGCATTAGTTGCGTGTGGCAATAAAACGCAACCAAATACTTATATAACTTCAGTCCTGAGATCCTGATATTAAATTTGATAAAGTAACATCGAAGTTAGGTCAGAGCTCCTCACACATGCTGCCTACTCCAACATGGTCGAAACCGAAACTCTCAATGAGACTTCTTAAAGGTGCACCTGATATCCATTTTGCATGTATAGCCTATGCCTGATTTCTGTGTTTTGTATTTCCAAGTGCTATTCCACATTTCCTTATTAGTTTATTCTTTATTCTTTACTTTGCTACATGGCCATTGGAAAATGTCCTTAAAGTTAGAATAAACGCTTACAATTCAACCTGAACATCCATAACAATGATCGATTGAGGTAACATTTTGTGTACTGATTGAATTCTCTATCAGAATTAAAGAGCAAAATATGAACAAAAATGCAGTATATAACCACAAAAAAACAAGACTTTTGATTTGAAAAAGTAGCGAAAAATGAAGGAACCTTACTTCTGTCTTGTAAGTATATAATATATTTAAAAAACAAAAGATGTAACATTAAGTATTACTGCACTGCCATAGGATGATATATATGTAAGCGCAAACTATGGATCAATTTATTAACCCATTCACATCCTCAAACTCTAGTACAGTAAATGTAAACATGAGCCAGGATCTGCATGGAAGGAAAATGTTTCTCCACACTGGTCCACAGTGATCACACCACCACTCTGAACCAGCCAGTGGTTAGTGGGCTCCACTGCTTGGTAATTATGTTCCAGTTCTTTGAGTGTGTATGTTTTTGTGTGTGTTTGTGTCTATTCCTTCCTCTATGTTTAAGAGTGTTTTGATGTCTCTGTGCGTGTGAGTGGCATGAGATGTGAGTCAGTGCCACGTCTGAATTGGGAATAAGTCTCAGATATATTTGGAAAATTCGCTTTGGGTAAAAGCGTCTAACAAGTGACATGTAATGTAATGTAAATATTGAACATCTTTTAAACATTATTGTTAAAAGTCACTTTTAAGTCCGGCAATGCACTAGTGTCAGCTTTTCTAAATGAAAATGTAAATCTGCATCCCCTACCAATACACACTTTAACATTTTCAAACTGATTGATATATTATTGGTTTTATATGGTTTTACTTCAAAGGTTTGCAGTTAAAATGTCCTGCTGCTTTTTCTTGTTCTTATACACATTCAAGTCCCCACTATTCCTAAACCCCCGGTGCAACTATGATGCTGTTTTAGTGCATTGAATAGAAGGTTGCTCGTTCAATTCCAGCTCATGCTGTCAATTAAGCTCGTAATTATTGCAGGATAACACGTACTAACTGGATATTTATCAGCTATACTTATTTAAAGTCTTGCACATCTTTTAAACATTATTGTTAAAAGTCACTTTTAAATCCAGAAATGCACTACAGTGTCAGTTTGTCTGTTTTCGTGATCTTCATATTTAGTTGAAATTTTAAAATGAACCGAATCTGTATTCACTGATGTATTGACACGTTAAATCTTTGACATTTTTCATATCTTGGGACTTTCATGAAACCTTTTAACATAAAGTGTTTGACTCAACTTTTTCTATGACGTTCATTCGAATGGAACACATTCCCTGTTATCCAAATAATCCTGCTTCTTCACTTTCTTCTTACACATCAAAGCCACATTTATTGCAGTTCAGTGTCAGCTTTTCAGCTTTTACTGCAATTTCTTCAGGAATTGCATTGTTTAGTTAGTAACTATTATGCACTCTGTACTTTTATATTCAAGGTCTGATATAATTCATCTATTAATCTATCATTTTTACAGGTCAGAAACTGGGAAAATAAACATTACTTTTCATATGACTTCAGGACCATTATTCATCCATCCAACATACTTGGTTTGAGGGTTTATAATATGCACCCGCTACGCACTTAGCATGGCTAGACTTAAACTGGTGTTTCAGATTTACCAGACCATTATGGTAAAACACAAAAACAAAAAATGTGCAAAAAAGTTTATATTTAAGATGAATTGCTGACAAAGTAGTTTTATTACGATGTGACATCTCGCGACACGTTTTTACGATCCCTGAATGCAGACATTTTGTTAAGCCACATATTTTTACAGTCTTTTAGAGTCAACTCACACATATAAACACACATACACACACAGGCGTCTGCACAGTGTGATGCCATAGTCAAAAATAGGATTGGGATGGCTGCTGTCCCTGTGGCTATTAATACTCAGCTTTTCTGAGGTCATTGACACGCACACGCACATGCACGCACACACACACACACACACACACACACACACACACACACACACACACACACACAAAAAGCTTGCGTTTGAGTAAAAGTGAGAAGAGAGGGTAGGCATAAGAGTTGGGCAAAGTGGTGTGTGTGTGTGCGTGTGCGTGTGTGTGTGCATGTGTGTGTGTGTCCATACCATGGTTTAGCAGTCAGACTTTTTGTGGGCAACTGGAGAGAAAAAAATATAAAGCAAGCTGCTTCCTGTGTTTTTCCAGTCTGGCCTGTAGGTGGACAATTGCACCTTGTAGGACCGTGTGGTCTAAGCAAGTGAAAATACTGCTCATTATATAAATGGATTTGAGTTTGAGAAATTACAGCAGCTTTGGCCTCCTCAGTTGCTACAGGTCACACTGATATTTTCTTTGAGGAAAGCCCTTTGGCTTTATTTTGGTTTTATTTCCATACATATTTTTAAATTTACTTCAAAGAGAAGGTTATAAGTAGGGCGGTGGTGGCGAAGTCCATAGGGGCTTGGCCTGGGAACTGGAAGGTCACCAGTTCAAGTCCCCGAAAGACCAAGTGCCACCGTGGTGTCCCTGAGCAAGACACTGGTTACCTACACTGCTCCCCGGGCGCCGTACATAATGGCAGCCCACTGCTCCTAACACTAGGATGGGTCAAATGCAGAGACCGCATTTTGTTGTCCTAGTACTTTTCTCTGTGCAATGACAATAAAGTTGAATCTTTCTTTCATAAGTAAACAAAATAGCTTTTTGAGCATTTTACACACATGGGTTGAAGAACGATTTGATTTCCTAGTCAATCTTTGGTTTATTCTAAACAATGTAAGTCTACTTAAAGCTACTGTATACAATTACAGAAACTTGAGCAAATGTCAAAAAGGACAGTAAAGGATTGGGTAGCACTGAACCCTATTTCCCCTCTCCTCCCCAGGAAGAAGTACTCACATCCTTTTACTTTAAACTAATACCAATTTGTACACAGCATCTTGTAAAAGTCCTGATTTTAAAATGTTACCAACTTAAACTTGTTATTTAAGAAGAATGTTTTTAAAAGTTTTAGTACAAATAATATCCTATTTCAAAGTGTGATAATATTATATATACTATTCTTAGATTATTATTATGAATTCATTTATGAGTGAAAATGTTGATGTAGTGGGTAGTCAAGGTGTCACTATTTTTGAGAAACATAAAATGAACACTTTAACATTATAAAGTGCATTTAACACATAAATAGGTTTGAGTTACAATTAAATTCACCTATATATGTTTCGTTCTGCCCTGTCTCTACCCGACACAGAATGGACGATTGAAGCATATTCCAGTTTGCTTACACTGTTTATTTCAATCCATCACTGGCTCACAACATAGTATTTGCAACTCTGAACATCTACCGTTCCTAGGTGTCACACTCTAACCCGTCCGTGTTGCAACAAACACTACATAACAATACTATTGTTACATCCTTTTTCTTTTCCTTTTGAAGTGTGATATATTATTCAACAGTCTTACTTCAATAACACCACCTAACTGTAAACCTAAACCCTGTCACTTTATTTGTATCTTCTGAAAACAATAAACACATTACCAAATAAAAGTTTGTCCCTTATCAATGTTGAAAATAAATCTTCTCCCTGTGACATCTCAAAACAATATTGTACAAATAACATTTAACAATGCCTTCCAAAATTTTCTCCTTTTTTTTTTTCCCCCTTTTATTATTTTCAGTGTCCTTATACCACAGTTCAGCCTGCATAGTCCTTCAGGTACCCTGGCCGAACAACTGCTCGACCAGATTTGGTAGTTACAGTCTGTTGTGTGTCACCCACGACTCGGTCCGGGGTTGCAACAGTCTCTGGTGTTGTGTGAGTTTCTTCAGTCACTGTGTGGTTCGCCACTCTGGGTGCTGTGCCCTGGTCCCGTCTTAGGTGACGTCGATTCCTCCGAAGAACACCTCCAGTGTCCAGCTGTACTGCATAGGACCTGTGGTCCACAGGATTCACCACCGTAGCCTTTCTCCAGACTGTGTGGGGATCAAAAGGCTGTATTCTAACACGGTCTCCCCGTTTCAGTGTATCCATGTCCTTGGCTGTCCTGTTGAAGTATTTGGCTTGTCTCCTTTGCCTGTCAATCAGTTCTCGTGTTGTTTGTTTTACCTCTGGCTGCAGAAGACTATCCCTTGTTGGTAGTAGGGTTCTGGTTCTCCTACACAGCCGTCTCTGAGCTTGGCTTGTCTTTAGTCCTTCAGTTGGTGTGTTGCGGTGATCCAACATTGACAGGTATGGGTCCTCTCCTGCAGCTTTGGCTTTCCTCATCAGTCGTTTTGCTGTTTTCACAGCAGACTCTGCCTTCCTGTTGCTTTGTGGGTATCCAGGAGATGAAGTTCTGTGCTGAAACTCCCACAGCTGACAGAAACGCTGGAACTCTTGGGAATTGTACTGTGGCCCGTTATCTGAAACAACTACATCTGGAATACCCTGACGGGCTTCAGCTTCCTTATCACAGTACTTGATTTTGTATCTGGTAAGTAGTCGATTTCCCAAAAGTTGGAATAGTAATCAACTGTAATTAGGTAGTCTTTGTTGTCATAAGTGAACAAATCTGTAGCAACCCTGGCCCACGGTCTACTTGGTACCTCATGTGGATGTAATGTCTCTTTTTGTTGTTTTACATTAACTGATCTGCAAATGTCACATTTTGCTATGAATGTCTTAATATGTTCGTTCATTCCCGGCCAGTAGACACATTCTCTTGCGCGCCTGAGGCATCCCTCCACCCCCAGGTGAGCGGAGTGAATACGGCGGATGATCTCACTGCGGAGTGTGTCCGGGATGACAGCTCTCTCTCCTCTGAAAATGATATCATCCTGAACGCTCAGTTCCTCTTGGAATGAGTAGTAGTGCATGATGTCCATTGGTGTGTCTTTCTTATTTGGTGGCCATCCCTTTTGAATGGTCTTATTTAGTGTCTGTAGTGTGTTGTCTTCTAGGGTAGCAGAGCGGATTGTGCTTAGTCTCTCTTCTGAGATTGGTAGGTAGTCTACCATGTTGATCGTCTCAATCTCCGCTTCCACTGAACCTGTAGTGGAGCTCTCCATCAAGTATGCTCTGCTCAAGGTATCTGCAAGCAACATGTCACGTCCAGGGACATAGTTCACATCTATGTCATATCTCTGAAGCCTGAGCAACATTCTTTGGAGTCTCTTTGGTGCGCTCAACAGCGGCTTCTTGACAATGTTCTCCAACGGCTTATGGTCACTCTGTACTGTCACTTTTCGGCCATAAGTATATTGATGGAATTTTTCCATCCAAAAGACAATAGCCAAACATTCCTTTTCGATTTGGGCATAGCCCCTTTCCGTCTGTGTCAGTGCTCTGCTCCCGAAAGCTACAGGCTCCCCTTTTTGTGTCAGTGCTGCTCCTAGCCCCGTTTCTGATGCGTCACACTGCAATGTCAGTTCCTCATTTGGGTTGTAGTATTTAAGTACAGGTGCTTTGGCTATATTGTCCTTTAGCCTGCGGAACGCTTCGTCATGCATCTCTGTCCAATCCCACATATTGTCTCTGTGTGTGAGCTGTCTCAGTATCTCGCAGTCGTCCGATAGGTGTTGATAGAATTTAGAGAGATAATTCACCATGCCAACAAGTCTCTGTACGCCTTTCACGTCTGTTGGTCTCGGCATGTCCCTCACTGCTCGAACCGTATCGGGGTCAATTTTCAGTCCATCGGCTGTCAGCAGGTGTCCGATGTAGGGTACTTCCTGTCTTCTCAGCCTGAACTTGTCTGCGTTCAGTTTTATGTTCTTTTCCCTGCATCTGTTTAGAAACTGTCTCACTTTCGCATCGTGGTCTTTGTTGGCCATCTCTTGTGTATCACCTTCACCTGTGACCAATACATCATCGGCTATGATGTACTATATGCCCGGCAGCCCCTCCAGCGCTTGTGTCAGCTTCAGCTGGAAAATCTCAGGTGCTGGGCTGATTCCCATAGGCATCCTGAGCCACCGAAATCTGCCAAACGGTGTCGAGAATGTAGTCAGATAGCTCGACTCCTCCTCCAGTTTGACGTGCCAGAACCCATGTTTTACATCACACACTGTAAACATCTTTGCTCTAGAGAGGTCTGGGAGGATGTCATCGATGGTAGGGAGGGGAAAATGGCTGCGCTTCAGTGGCTTGTTGAGTGGTCTGGGGTCGATGCATATCCTAGGCTTCCCATTAGGTTTCTGCACAGTGACCAGACTGCTGATCCACTCCGTGCTTTTCTCCACCGGTGTGATGATCTCTCTCCTTTGAAGATCCTTTATTTCTTCCTTCAGTGGAGTCATCATGGCAACAGGGACTCGTCGTTTAGGAAGTTTCACTGGCTCCACCCTCTCATCGATCTCAATCCTGTACTCTCCTTCCAGGCAGCCATCCCCTGTGAACACATCTCCGAACTCCTTCTTTATTTGTTCGATGGTTAGTTCACACTGAGATGGTTCCTCTTCAGTTACGATGCGGTCTATAGCTAGAATGTTCTCACATTGTACTTTGATCAGTTTCATAGCTTCACTTGCCTCCCTGCCAAGCAGTGGCAGTTTGCAGTCCTCATTCACTACCACAAACTCCAGCCGGTATAGTTTATGGTTTCTCGGGTTCCTCACCTTCACCTTGCATTTTCCAAGTGGATGCAGCTTGGTTTTGTTGTACATAATCAGCACTTTCTTTGTGCGTTCCATCTGAGTGTCTGGATTCAATAGATTTATGGGGATTACATTACAGGTAGCTCCACAATCTATTTGAAACTTCACAAGCTCTTTGCCTACCAGCATCCCTGCAAAAAGCTGGCTGTTCTTGGCTTCGTCATCTCTGGTCTCATTGCCAGTATCTCTGTAGTATTGACACTCATGACGTCCTCATAATCATCACTGTCCTCTTCAGTCACATAGTGTACCTGTTTTCCTCTTTTCCATGTCTCTGTATTGGATTTGCATCTGACTGCAAAGTGATTTTCTTTACCACATTTTTTGCAGCGCTTTCCAAAGGCTGGACATTTGGCCTTGTTCCTTTCATGTGTCTTCCCACAGAACATGCATGACACAGTGTCCATGTTTTTATCTTGCCTTGCTGTCTGGTTCACTATGTGTACTTCTTCCACTTTCACTTCCTTCAATGGTTTTGCTATTTTCACGTGACAACTCTGTAGCTCTGCACAACTGTTGGACACTTGTCCAATGTCAGCTTTCCCTCTCTGAGTAATCTCTCTCTCAGTCCTGAGTTATTGTTGCCACATACTATTCTATCACGTATAAGTGAGTCCTTTATGTCTCCAAAGTTACATGTGCTGGCTAACACTCTGAGATTAGTTACATATGTATCAATGTTTTCATCCCGTCCTTGATTTCTCATGAAAAAACGATACCTTTCTACTGTCTCATTTACGTTAGGGTTGCAGTGTTCATCAAATTTTCCAATCAGTTCACTGAGTTTCCTCCTGGGAGAAGTCACATCGCTCATCAAAGTTTCACAAAGTTCCCTACCGGTCTCTCCGATCAGGTAGTAGAACAGTTTCACTTAGGGATGCACCGAAATGAAAATTCTTGGCCGAAACCGAAAACCGAAAATGAGGAAACCAAGGCCGAAAACCGAAACACCGAAATAAATTATTATTCCAATTATTAGTACCATTGCATTTATGGCTATGACTGTGTGCTAACCTTACTAAAAATCAAGGCGTTGCAATTCAAAGAATAAATAAATCACGAAATTATGAAAATATTTATTTAGAACTGACATTATGCACAATATAAAATAAAATTAAATGTTTAACTTGACCACACATGTGTAGCCTACATGAAATAATAATGTACAGGCCTGTAAACTGACTGGCCTGCTGAAATATTGTAAAATTAAATATGTTCTCTCATAAAAAAACAAAGTGCATTTAAGTCAAGTGCATCGAAACTCTTGTGAATTAAGCAGAATCTTTTGCAGCTTGAAATCTGTGTCGATCCACTGTGCAGTTAGACTGAGCATACTCGTGATGCTGACGTCTGAGCTCCATATATCGGTCGTGAAACTGATTGCTGAAATATCAGATGCCATAAGCTCATGGACGTGAGTTGCAACAACATTGAACAGCTCAGGTAAACATACGTCTGAGAAATGTCGTCTGCTCGGTATGGCATAACGGGGCTCAATGTGCTCTATCAGCCTACGAAATCCCACGTCCTCTACAACAGAGAACGGCTGATCATCTAAGGCAATGAATTCCATCATTTTTTGTGTAATGCCCTTAGCCTTGGCACCATCACTGGGAAACTTTTTGGCCTTTTCAAAAACGTCTGCCACAGACGGAGTCGGTGTGCTCGGAATGGCTTTCCTTTTCTGTGCCGCGTTTTTCTCAAATTCAGAATAGCGATCGGGGTGTTTTGATTTAAGATGATGAATTAAACCCGACGTGGAAAAACTCTTTGCAGATATACCCCCTCTAGAAATTTCGGCTTTACACGTATTGCAAATTGCTATTCGTTGTTCTTTTTCAGACACAGTGAATTGCGTCCACACCGCAGACATGTTGGCCCGAGTGCTGTTCGCGGTTTTTTGCTTGCGTCATCATCACAACGTTCTGTTTCGGCCTTGTTGTTTCGGTGACAAAAGTGTTTCGGCCGAAAACAGAAAATGCACTTTTGGGCCATTTTCGGCCGAAAATTTTCGGTGGCCGAATTTTCGGTGCATCCCTAGCCCTCTATGGGACTTCGTCATTTATAAATGACGCTTCAAAAAACAGCTTTAAAAAATAACACAAGCCTCTAACCAATCATATTGCACCTTTAATGTGTCACCTAACATCCCTTCTAACCAATAAAATCAAAGATTATATAATGTCATGACAACAAGGAAGTTACAAGGAAGTACAGGAGACAAGAGCACATGTTAGGTCACATGCACAAGTAGCATCATGGTAAGTCCATTTTTAAGCTATAAAACACACATAAATCACCAATAAAAAAATATTACTAAATAGCCTAACAGTTGTTTTACTATTTTAGTCATTTCATGTAAGGAAATCTACAAATCCTTCTTCAAAACAGTTAAAAAAGTGCATGTCATGTATAAATGACAAAGTCCCATTAAGGGAAAGAAATGTTCCTAATGGTTTCTATTGTTGTGATGGAGATTCGACTGTTGTGATGCAGGGTCAAACTATTTATTCATACGTCTTTCTTAGGACGTTTCCAAGTTTTATGGTAAAGTGAGAGGGACAGCTATGCCTATTCCTGAGGGCAGTGAGGACAGTGCCAGCAGTGATGAGGACGAGGTAGTTGTGAGAGTGGAGCCCAGAAATGAGCAACAGGAAGACAGCGACAATGAGAGAGATGGTAGTGATGAAGGACAGGATGAGAATGAGGAGCCAGGCAGTGAGGAGGATCTTCAACCAGGGATAGGCCGTAGGTTGTTGTGGAAGTCAGCGATCCGTGCCCATTACCCAGTCCCTGCCTGGAAGATACGTCTGGCCACAGCAGAAAGGGTGCATTCCCCAACCTATTATTTTAGGCAGATGTTCTCCCCTGAGTGTTTCAAACACATTGTAGAGCAGACCAATCTCTACTCTGTACAGAGCAATGTGAACGCACCCCTGAATTGTTCAGAGAAAGAGATGGAGCAGTTCATTGGCTGTGCCTTTCATATGGGCATTTATGGTGTACCTGCACAACGCATGTGCTGGCAGACACACACTCGCATTGACAAAATTGCTGAGGTGATGCCAATGAGAAGATGGGAACAGATCAAAGCCAACCTCCATTTCAATGACAACACTATGGAGGGCCCTCATAATCTAGGCCAAGATCGGCTCTTCAAGGTCAGACCATTTCTTGACTTTACAGTTGAGACTATGAAAAGCATCCCTTTGACAGAGCATCTCTGTGTTGATGAGCAAATAATCCCATTCAAAGGGAAGAGTTATTTGAAAAACTATAACCCCAAAAAGCCCCACAAATGGGGTTACAAGGTGTATGTGCTTTGTGACTCCAAGGGTATGGCATACAACTTTGAATTCCATGTTGGAAAAATTCAACCAGTCAGTGGAATGCCTGACCTGGGTGCAAGCAGCAACATAGTCCTGCGGGTAGCATCCATAGTACCTCCATACCAGAACTTCAAGCTATACCACGACAACTGGTTTACTAGCATAGGTCTTGAAGTAGAAATGGCAAAGAGAGGTATACACTGCCTTGGCACAGTCAGAACAAACCGGTTGAAAGGATGTCCCTTGAAAACAGACAAGGAAATGAAAAAAATGGGAAGGGGCTATTTTGAGGAGAAGGTTGCTATGTGTGAAGGGGTGCAGGTAATTGCTAACAGGTGGCAGGACAACCGCAGTGTTACTCTACT
Source organism: Eleginops maclovinus (assembly GCF_036324505.1). Classification (NCBI taxonomy): domain Eukaryota; kingdom Metazoa; phylum Chordata; class Actinopteri; order Perciformes; family Eleginopidae; genus Eleginops; species Eleginops maclovinus. The sequence goes on along the minus strand of NC_086366.1, from coordinate 9,706,986 downwards.
CAGCACTTTCACAGGTGCACACCCAGTTTCTCAGGTCGAAAGATGGGACAAAAAGAATAAAGAAACAATCAACGTGACATGCCCCACTTCTGTTGCATTCTACAACAAACATATGGGAGGCGTTGATTTGATGGATTCGCTGATAGCACTGTATCGAACGAAGATCAGGTCACGCAAGTGGTACCTTCGAATCTTTTTTCATGTCATGGACATGATTTGTGTCAATTCATGGCTACTCTACCGTCGAGACCGTGAGACAAGTGGTCAGCCACAAAGAGGGGAACTCAGTCTAAGGGAGTTCAAGTCAATCGTTGCTGATGTTCTCTGCTCAGAGGGCACAGAAAGGGCCAAATGGGGGCGGCCAAGTCAAGTGGAGACTCCCCGAAAGATGGCTAAGAGGAGGGAATCATGCCCTCAAGAGGAGGTCAGGAAAGATGGCCTTGCCCACTGGCCATACTATACGGAAAAACAAGGCAGGTGCAAGTACGGCAACTGCTCAGGGCAAACAAGAGTGAAGTGCAGCAAATGTGACGTTCACCTGTGCTTCACACCAAAAAAGAACTGCCTGGTTCAGTTTCATAACTAATGGGACAAATTTGCATATATCTTTTTAATTATTATGGTTCAAGAATCATTCTGAAATGAAATTTTTTAAGTGTTTTATCAATAAAATGTGTTCATGGATAATGAAGCCATTGTTATTTAATCAATTGTTTTTTACATTAAGAAATCATGGAAAAATATATACCCGAATGGGACAAAGTCATTTATAAATGACGATACCCCAAAATAAAGGTCAAAGGTCAATTTGGGAAAGTGAGCATAGGAAATTTATTTTAGGCCTTAATACACTTAAAATCAAAGGTCATTAAATTTTTTTAGTTAATTTCCTTAATTAGTCCCATAGAGGGCTAGTTTCACTCTTACATCCTCTGCTGCCTCAGGCATGAAAAGATCCATGTATAGTGTAAACTCCTCCTTCCATGATTTCCAAGCCTTCGCTATGTTGCCGGTGTGCAAACACAATGTCGGTGGAGGTTTCAAACCTTCCATTTTTCACTGCCGACTGACTGGAGCGTAGCTCTTCAACTCCCGCGATTTTCTTGTTAGCCGGTCCGCTACCGTTAGCTAGTTAGCTGCACCGTAGAAGTCCGTTTTTCTGCTCCGTCCTCTTTAAGTTTCCGCTGCCACCATGTTTCATTCTGCCCTGTCTCTACCCGATACAGAATGGACGATTAAAGCATATTCCAGTTTGCTTACACTGTTTATTTCAATCCATCACTGGCTCACAACATAGTATTTGCAACTCTGAACATCTACCGTTCCTAGGTGTCACACTCTAACCCGTCCGTGTTGCAACAAACACTACATAACAATACTATTGTTACAATATAAACTTTGACATTAAAGTAACCAATGCATTAATGCATCATCCATTATGATTCATAATTTCTGTATAAATATATAATTTGAGCATTAGTTGTTATTAACCTACATATATATACAAATATTAATATCTTTTTTTACCTGAACCTACCCTATGTTTTTAAATTCAGGAATGTTAGTTGTAACCAAGTATTTCTAAGCTGCAGACTGAAAATGTAGTTTTCTATCCCTCCTTTCCACCTCTGACCATCCCAGTGTCCCCTTATCCCTCCATCCCTCCTTTTTCAGAGATATCGTCAAGCTACCTAGGGATATAAATAACAGGCCATACACTGTGCGTGGATATTTCCCTAAAATAAAAGGGTTCACTATAAATTCGCAAGCCACTTGTTTTATTTTGAAAATCCTAATCGGAAGTAATTTATATTGACAATATATAGATTTTGACGCGGGACGTCGCTGCTGTTGCTCCCCGGTCTCCACTCTGGATTTACATACCCTTATTTCCGTGGGACTGGGAAGCGAAAGAGGAGGGTGCTGGGTCTCTCAGGAACTGAGGAAACAACCACAAACAAGCTTATTTAACAAATTCACAACTTTATAGACACCTAGTCGACCCTAAAAATCGTCGGAATAAGGTTAACGCTACTTTTCTGCGCTTGTTTCGGCTCTCCACGGTGCTCCCATTGGATTACTTTTCTAAAGTCTGGAGGAGGGCTACGAGCTTTTCGGAGAAGCCTGGAAGCAGTTTGAGGTTTGAAGGGCTGTGGCCATGGCCGGTGGTGGTGGTGGAGGTGGAGGGATTTCTCCTTTGGGGCCCGCTCCGCCGATGTGGTATCACCGGGACCTGAGTCGAGCGGCGGCTGAGGAGTTGCTTGCCCGGGCCGGGAGAGACGGCAGCTTCCTGGTGCGGGACAGCGAGAGTGTCAACGGGGCTTACGCTTTGTGTGTACTGTAAGTAACTTTGTGGCAGAAAAGAGAAGCTTGTATGAACTCTGAACTCGTGTGTGCGGCCTGTGTTTGGCTATTATTTATTAGGAAAAGTGAGGAGCCGTGCCACTGTTTTGGTTGGTTGTATTTTAAGCAATGGTGTAAAGTATATTTAACCAAGTACTGTATTTAAGTTCAATTTTCAGGGACATTTTGCTACTTTGTACTTCAACCACACTACAATTCAGAGGTAAATAGTGTACGTTTACTCCACTGCAATTATTTAACATCTTTAGTTACTTTGGATTAATGATATGAAAAATAAACATTCATAAAAAGGACTTCAGTTACACCTAGAGTTACATTCACATTGAAGTGTACTTTAAAGCTAATACTTTTGTACTTTTACTTATGACAGAGTCTTCCTACAATGTAGTAGTTCTACTTTTACTTAAGTACAATATCTGAGTACTTCTTACCATCTCTAAGTAATTCAACCAAGCACATGCCTTTAGGTAATCCCCACCTGGTCCGTCGTTACGCCAAGATAAATAAACTGTAACTTTACACACACTTTCCTGAACTGTTGGATCAAACTGTAACAGTCTTTGGAGCTTTCATATACCAGTGTGCAACAGCCAAACTCATGTGTTTACTTTCTCCTGGAAGTGTGTGAGTGGCAGAGAGACTGTCTGTCTGCAAGGCAGTAAGACTCCAGCATGGCACACAGCTCCAGGGCTGTCCCTGTCTGTCTGATGTGGTTGCCTGGAGCGCCGTTTTTACATGGCAAAGAAACTCAATGTGGTGGAGGAAATATAAAGAGCAACTACAGGGCTGGTGAGGCCTTGCAGATGTTTTAATTTAAGGCTCAGATATGATCAGAGTGGTAGTGAAGCAGCTGAGTATTTATACATACTATCTACTGACCAGTGGTGTAAGGTAACAAACTTGTACTGTACTTTAGTAGAATTTTGAGGGACTTGTACTTGAATATTTCAGTGTTTACTACTAGGTAATTCTACCCCACTACAATTAAGGGGTAAATCGTTACACGGAAATCGTTAAGTGCATTTAGTTACTTGAATGATGTGAAAATAATTAACACTTAAATAGACTTTAGCAGCACTTTGAGTAAGCTTCACAATACCCTGCAGCGTACAAAGTAATTAACATTGACCAGCATTAACACTTTAAAACATCAATAATTATAATCAAAACATCTTTTTTTTTAATACTGAAATAGGCCAATCTGCGTAATAAGTTATTTTGGTACTTTACGTTTATTTTGGTGCTAATACTCTTGTGCCTTACTTGAGTATCATTTGGACTTTTTACAGAGTATTTCTACACTCTGGTACTTCTACTTTCACTTAAGTACAATATCTAAGTAGTTCTTCCACCTCAGCTTCTCATAAAGTATATACAAAAAATGACTCAAGTCTATGAGCTTTAAAGGACCTGCTCAAGTCTTTGCTAAACAAAATGATTAAACGCCTAACCATATTTACACACGGGAGAGTTTGTCACCAACTACCTCCATGTGCAGCAAGCAATCAATCCAAACGACCTCACCACCTGCTGACTGGAGGAACAGGTAACTGTATTCCTACTCTGTGCATCTGAAGAACAGACAACCAAGCGTCCAAACTTACACAACGCCATCAGCATTTTGTTCACCTGACAATGACTCAGGCAAGTCAAATTAACTGTGGAAAAGGGATGTTAAGATTTTTAAAAAATGACTCACATTGCCCCCCAGCCAGCGCCCACACAAAGTTAAACAAATTCAAAAACGACTGGCTGTGCAGATGCAGGAAATAAAAGGCCTACTGTGGTACTCCGACATTGGCTTGACCTACATCCCCTATCTGATAGTTTACCCCATGCTGAGTTTATTGTGTGTGTATACACTCAGTAGAACATACTGTATGCATTACCTGAACTTGTAATTGATGACACTAACACATCAATCCTTTATTTATTTCCTCACCATATCATATTCTGCTAGGACAGGCTTACTCTCACATTTTGGCTCCTAGCTTAGTAAAATAAATACTGGTGGTAAATATCTATGTTCCCATTCTTTGCTGGATGCACTGGTAATGCAGTGGGTCACTCAATGGCCAACAACATTCCTCACGGCCATGCATCATCCATTTCCGGATTTTTTTCCCGCCTCTCCCTTCCTCTCCCCTTTCACCTTTCGTATCGCGGACATTGTTTCATCTCAGAAAGTTTCTTTTGTGATACCTTAAGTTTGTCATAGAAAGGCTTTATTCCAACATTGCTTTATGAACAATGTTGATGCTTTTATCAATAAGTTTTGCCTACACGTACAAAAACCCCCAGTATTTTGACAAAGTAACACTTCATATGGAAGTGAAATGAATACGGTAAAAACAAAACAGTTAAACTCCATAAATTATATACAGCCATGCCCCAGTATTTTTGTACAAACCCTGAACCCGTGGATGAAAGGATGTCATGGTCTGTGTGCTATTTTGCTCAGTAAAATAAAGGATTTCCAGGAAGTCAAATCTGAATCACCAGGTGTGTGAAAAGCTTCCAGACTACTGAATGGCACACCAACGATGTTAGTCATCGCTCATAGTGTGATGTTATGGAGGCTCAGGCCTGATTTCTACACAAGACGGGTTCTCTGTTGAATATCATGCCCTCTGTCTTCTGCTTCACCATCTCAATTTCAATCAAAAAAAAAATTGCTGGTTTTTAGTATCAGGATTTGGAAAAAATAACGTATCGTCATTTTGACATTATCATTCAAGAAAATAAAATGTAAGAGGTTCTTTATCCAACAAGGATTTAAAAAAATGAATTCTGTAGAATTCTGGGACTTCTCTGCAGCACCGCAATACTTTATTCAGAATGATATTCAGACATATTACCAATTATTGTGCATAATGCATTTGGATAGTGCTCCGGTCCATATTACGATTCCGATAACATTTTGATTAATTTTGCAGCCTTCGTTCCCAGCATGCCCTGTCGAGTAAATTGGTAAAAATGCATTGTTTTTGTTAAGAGCTGAAATAATCATTGTATTTTCACATTTCCTCTAAAGCCAAGTTCTTTTAAACTGCTTAAACCAGCTGACTTATGTTATTCTTCAGACCTGAACATGTGTGGTAGAAATGGCTTTACCTTGGTAAGACATGGGTTGACCTTGCCCTTGAGCCTTACATACTGCACACTGACGTGTACTAATTTTTAGGGATTTGGAGAGAGAGAGAGCGGTGTGTTCAGGAAGTGTCTCCATTCTGAGAATAGACAGTGGGAACAGTGTTTGTGTTGCTGACATTTGGCCAGTTTATCCTTTGGCCTTTGCCTTTCACTTCCTCTTTATTTACATACAAGTCTGCATAATTCGGATTTTGTGTGTCTGCATGCAGACTTACTGGGAAGTGACCAATTTGACCCGCTGATACCAGTGATCGTGTTAAGTTTTTGTGTGAAATGGGTGTTTGGTATTCATGTGCTAGGCCTACATATGGTTCAGATAAAGTATCTTTAATAATGTGTAGTATGTTAGAGTTTTAGCATTTTTACCTCCCCAGTTTGTTCCTAAATATATATTTTTGAAAACAGTTTTCTAGGTTATTAATTTCTCCAATGTTTCCAGCTGCAGTGCCACACTTTTGACTCCAACAAGAGAGGTTCTGACCATAGTGTGAGGCCATATGTTTAACTTCAGCATTGCGTATGCATCAGTGGGAAAACTGCAGAGATATTGAACTGTTTTGTATTTTTCCTGTCAGGAAGACGATCTTTATTATCAGCACAGCGCGTCTAAACATGTCACGGTTCAGGCAGTGCCTTCTGCGTTTGCTGTGTGTGTTTGAAACCTAGATGTTTTGTAGAAAACATTCCTCATCAGATGGCGTTTCAGTGGGTGTTTACATTATTGCCTTGTGGAGTTAGTGGGTAGTTTAATGTATACTTTTTCTTTAAATGTCCAGGTGTTTATATATATTTACCGTCTGGCCTTACAGTATTTTTTAGTGTGAAGTTGCAGAAAGCTGTGAAATAGATTTATTGTCCCCTTGTGATTGATTGATTTAATAATAAGTGTAATCATTTGTAAATAGTGGCTTTTAGCTCAGTAATGAAATCTTTGAAAATAGTAAAATTTCCCTCATTTTTCTTGCTTTGAAAATATTTTCTCTGTAGGAATTGTATCTGGTCCTACACAAGTATGAGATGAGCTGTGAAACACACATTACATTTCAATTATAAATACTAGTATAATAATTATTTATCATATAGTTATTTATTTTTTATACGTGGTCATTGGTATGTTTTGATACAGTCTACAGAGCAGGGCTAAACTGAGGTTGGATGACACAGAAGAAGAGGAGGTGGCTCTCTTAGACAAAAGAACAGGGGAGTCAGGGCAGTCATTATCTTTAAGACAGGCCATTGTTGATAACACACACACATAAACACATTGTATGCTTTGGTTCTATGTCCATCCCATAATAAACCTCCCTCTCTTTCTCCCTCTCCCTCCCCCTGTTATAACTTTGCTGCCACTGAAACAATAGTATTTACTCCACAGACACACAGAGAATCTCCTCAGCTGCCAACAGGAAGACAAACACCCCTTCCCCCCAACACACACACAAACACACACACACACACACACACACACACACACACACACACACACACACACACACACACACACACACACACACACACACACACACACACACACACACTGCAGTGATTCCTGTGATATGTATTCTGTGCCACTGGACCTACAGTGCATTGTGTTTGATAATATGATGGGATTAAATATGGATATGGTTTCAGAAACAACAGAAACACGACATCTCACTGGCCGTGTTGAAAAAGACAGGAGCAAATATTTACCAAGTGTTTACTGTGTGTGTGTGGTTAAGTGCTGGAGGCAGCAACAATCTGATTAATATCTTGCATTAAATCAATTCAACATGGACACTCTTTCCTCATAGTTTAGCTAGCTAGGTCTAATATGAATGAACTCTGATGCTGTGGGTATAAATCTGTGCCTGTGTTTTATTATCTCCCCCCCCCCGTCGTCGTCGTCTCTTGTGTGCTGTAGAAAAAAGGCAAGAATACCAAAAAAATAACGTTTTTTTTGGGATCTACTACAGCAGGGCGGTAAGCAGCCTGTAAAAACAATATTGGCCAAAGTCGGGAAGTAGTCCAAAGGTCAAAACAGAGTGAGAGCAAATTTAAATCTCATCACATTTTATTTCCAGATGCACAGGAAACTGTTTTATGTCAGACACTGGCACAGCTTTTGGCATTTGAAACTCCCTGTTGAATAAAAAAAAGGGAAATGTTGAGGCAGCACTTTGTTGAGATTGCAGGTGCTCTCTGCATCCTTCAGGTGTTTGTTTAATTTTTACCAGGGCTCATTGCATGGGTGGATTATGGTCTCAGAAACACATTTTGTTGTCCTCATTGTGGTGTGCAGCATTATGCATTAGATAAGACAGGTCAGTCTGAGCACATTGGTATTTTTAAATACTTACTGCCTGGCAGCATAAAGACTGCCAGCCATATTGTTTTTAAGATAATATTCCATCCTTGCAATGAGCCATTCAGAAGATGTAAATATAGACCCAAAATATAGTGTTTTAGTATATTTACCAGAGGGCCACTTTTGCTCGAGTTGATTGTTTATCTGTGGGACACTGACCTGGAAAGACCGGAAAAACAGCTGAGGGGCAGGGCAGGACGAATTCCCAACATGGATTTATCCCTCCCTCAGTCCATAACATGTACACACATTGTAAATAAGCCGAGTACAAGCAGCAGTAAAATAATTCCTCATGAGTTTTGCATTGGCTGCAGTGGTAACACCCACACATCTAAACAGACGCGCCACCATAACCCACGGCTTCAACACACCAGGAAACATAAACCACAACATTTGTTTGGCAAATTGAACATTTTGCATCCGGTCCAATGAGCACACGTGACATGCAGACATGAAAATCATTCAACTCTAGCACGAGGCTGCAGGCGTGTAATCATGGCTGTGCAAACACAATGTCAGAGCATTGATCTGCGATTGGTTAAAAAGGTTGTGGCTCAATCAGTAATGCAATTCAGACTTTCAGGAGGTTTAAACGCACGGTAGTTGTTGACTAAAAGAAGCACTCTGTATCCCATCTCACAAAAGACGGTGTTTTTGGTCTCTCCTTTGTACATTCACTTCTACAAACATTGAGCTGACCTCTGTTCTGCTTTACTGTATCATGCTACCGTAAGGATAAAGCCCTCTCACAACTGTGACAGACAGCAACAGGTTGAAGCTCTGTAAACCCCCCTCACACTCATACATGATACACCCACCCGTATACACTGAGAACAAGAGAGTATGTCCACTAGCAGACTTGAAATGATATTTTTTTGGTTGTTGAATCAAACATGTCTCCTCTTCTTCTCTCCCTCTCCCTCCGTCTGCTTTTTCGCTCCATCTTTCTGACAAACATCTTTTCTTCTTTGGTGTTTTCCTTCTCTTTAGGTTTCAGAAGCACGTCCACACATACAGAATCCTCCCAGACGATGAAGGATTTCTGGCTGTTCAGGTACAGAAAAAACACACACACACACACACACACACACACACACTCCACTGAGGTCAAGTGTGTGTGCAAGTGTGCAGCATAAACTGTATTTGCTTCAGTAGCAGCTGGCAGGCAGAGATGCTTTTGTTGGCTTCAGGCTCTCTCACACACACACACACACACACACACACACACACACACACACACACACACACACACACACACACACACACACACACACACACACACACACACACACAACAACAGCAGCCTCTTTGTGCATAGTGCCCAACAGCTGTGAAGTCCCCACCACCAGCCACACACATGCTTTGTCACACACACGCACGCACACACACGATTACATGTTGCTGCAGACATATCGTGGCCACATCACAGACATCTGTGTCCCCGCTGTATACTTTTTGGGATCTTAGCTGCGACACTGAAGAGAGTCTAAAAGTCAAATGCTTCCTGGAGCTTGTTTGGGAACGATGTTTACCAAAACGGTTCTTCCTGGTTCGGATTATATTTAGAGCCGTTGGTCATATTTGCTTACAGAACATAAAGCATGGAACAATAGGGGCCACGGGAGATTTCAAAAACACGGCTGGTAGCCAAGGAGATTGGATGTTATTGTTATCCTCATGCCACGATTAAAAAAAAAAGGCTTCCCCTGTCTTCCTCTGTCCCTTGGTCTGCTCTCAGACGTCTCAGGGCGTGCAGCCTAAGCGGTTTAAGACGCTACCAGAGTTGGTGTCGTTGTACCTGCAGCCCAGCCAGGGTCTGGTGACCACGCTGCTCTTCACTGTGGACCGAGAGGAGACCGCTGTCAGCGACGACAGGGACTACTCAGGTATCTCCACACAGGCACACCTGCAAACTATGTGACTGCCTCCTCTTTTCCCATATGTTAACTCTCCTCTTCTGTGATTGGCAGATGGGGAGGATGAGAAGCCACCCCTCCCCCCTCGCTCTGCCTCCACTTCCACTCCCCCCGGTCCTGACACGCCCACCGAGAGGTACAAAGTCTTTATATGAGTCGGACTCAGTTTATCGTGTTCGGCTGTCCATATTGATATGTGAGCGCTGAGAATCAAATCACAAATCCCTCTGAGGGCTTTATCAAACCAACATGTTTAACAACTCTAGTTAGGAAACACACACACAGACACACACACACACACACACACACACACACACACACACACACACAAAGGAAGGATGTTGCTTCCCTGTGACTGTGGCTATGTCGGCTCCACTCACAGGGATAGTCAACAGATGTGTCAATGATTATATGAACAATACATACACTATACACACACACTATTCCTCATTCACTTTCACTGTTTCTGCCCCAGGGCATGCACACATCAATCATTAAACATATTAGTATCAAACATAAGAACACACACACAGGTGAATGTTCACAAGTTACAATTCACTCAATACATTATCATTGTGTTTCTGGCAAGTGAATGGTGCAATCCTACCAGCCACTTGCATATTTTAAGCAGTATTTGGCTGGTAAATGGTGCTGGGTTTGTGCTCTGCATGCATTAATAACCTCCGCTCTGCCTGTGTGCCCCCCTCTGTTTGCATAAAGAAGGAAAGCCACATCCTGTGTAAACCATGTTGGTCCCAGATGATGCTAAGCTTTGATTAAGTGTTTTTGTGTGCATATGTGTACATGTGGGGGTTTCTCAGACCTGTGTATATTAATGAACACATATTAGGACAATCACTGTGATTATGGTGAAGTGAGTTTGCTGCGTTTATCCTTCTGATGTGTCTGTTGCAATTCAGAGTGACTTACTCCACCATATTTATGACTACAGGTAGTATTTTTCCATGAGGTGAAAGAAGTACCAAAAAGTATGTTGCTGAAGGAATTTGAAAATCAGTTGTGATCTTTCCATGTGTGATTGATAAACATCTTCTAAATGAGAGCACAAAACATCATAGATCAGTGAATCATAAACACATTTAATTTACACTTGATATTTTGCCTATTTGCAGACAGGTCTAAAATAAGGCTTGGTGCAGGAAGCTTATTTGGAAGCTACAATGTGGACCGTATTAAAGGATCTTAATCATAAAAAAAGTATTGCTTGCTTGCAGGGGAGTGTTTTATTTGCCCATATTAAAAGTGGCATATGGACCATCAAAAATAAAAGAGAAGAGCATTGTGTCTCAGGAAAGAGCACAGCTGGAGGTATTTCAGTAAAACTAAAAAAAGGAAGCTGGGATCCTTCCTTGGCTAAATCCCCTTAATGTTCAGCTGAAATAGAACTGGCATTTTAAACCCACAGATACAAACTCTGAAGCTAGTTGTACAGGTATAGTTTACAGTGCGTGGGAGGCTGGGGGCATTCTGCTGGCTCAGTTGGTGTGTGTGTGTGTGTGTGTGAGGATGTGTGTGTTTTTGTGGAGCGGTGGGTAGCAGGTTAGACATACTGTAACTCAGCTCTCTGTCTTAGAGGAAGTTTGTGATTTAGAAACCCTGACTGCGCAGATTGCAGTGCTTACGGATTCTAACACATCGCTTGTAGCATATGACCGCTGTACAGTCCATTAAAGCTCTCTGTGTTCTGATGCTAGCAATGAAATTAAATGGCGTTTTTGATTGTATGTATTTATTATATATGGCAGTAATAGCATACAAGTAGTATAACAAAGCAGGTTAAGTATGAGCATGTATAGAAGATGGTTGTTCATTATGTCTTATGGACTTCATTTGTTTTAGCACTCCAGCAGCTAATGGCCTGAGCACCATTTCCCACGAGTACCTGAAAGGCAGCTACGCTCTGGACCTGGAGGCAGTCAAACAGGGAGCCTCCGCTCTGCCTCACCTCAACAAGACACTAGTTGCCTCTTGCAAACGCCTTAATGGGTGAGAAGGACGCACCAGCACACCGGTACACACACATGTTCTTGTCCATGCATATTCTATCTTCTCTGAAGTCTTGTTTTGGCCACAATGGCACATTCAAACATGGTGATAATACACAGGAAATGTACTATATTAAACAGGCTAGGAATAAAAAAAGGTTTCATCATGCTTGCATACATATACTTTATAGATTGGCTTTAGTCAGATCTAAATGAAGTAAACTATACATCTCTCTTTGTTTCCCGAACCAGGGAGGTGGATAAAGTTCTGTCTGGCCTGGAGATCCTGTCTAAAGTGTTTGATCAGCAGAGTGCTTTCATGGTCTCCAAGATGATCCAGCAGGTACACATGTTTGCCTCTGTATGTGTGTGTATGTGTATTTTAATCAGAAGCCTTCCTCCTGCCTCCTTTTTTAACACCATGAAAGTGGCAGTGTATTTAAGCCCTTTTCTGCATTCCTGCTTTAGACAGTATACTATGTACAGTATGTGTAGTATGTTTGGTCTGCGTTTATATTCAATCAGTTAAGAGTATTTATGGACAGCTGATCATTTTGAAACCCTTATTAAAAAGGAAGCTTCCCTAAGAATACAGCCACCCCACTTCCCAAACATCCACTTCTCTATTCTCTCAGTTTTGTGTCTCACTGCAAAAATGTATGGAGTTAAACAGATGAATAAAACAGAAATAGGTGACATAATGTCCTTAAGTAACAAGTGAAAAGCCTTGCTTACTAGCGAATACTAGCAAAGTTCAGCCTATCAGAATAGGAGACAGTCATTAACAAGCTCATGAAAACACAAATTGTGACCTATACATGCAAGGAGTGCTATAATATGGAGCTGTCACACACACACACACACACACACACACACACACACACACACACACACACACACACACACACATACACACACACACACTGTAGTGGGTGTCATTTTTCTCCAGGGACTTCTGGGGACAGCTGTGACATGCACATAAATAATATTTCACAGGGCAAAACTAGCACGACGTTGTTTGTGTTTGTCTCTGTAGGCTATGTGCATGTAGGGGTGTCTTATTTGCAATGTTTGCCAATAGTCGTGTGTGGTTGTGTTGCTTTCCATGTATAAATAGGGTTGAAATAATATCTTTAAATAGTTATCTCTTAAGTTACATGATGGATTGACTGGTGGCATACGTTTTGTATTACCTTAAGTCATCAAGCAAAAAACACTGTGATTTATGCATACATGTGTAGCTTGCTACGTAGCTTGTGAACGTTGTGTGTTAGCTGTGCCATTTCTACATTTTGGACCATTTTTTTTGTGTAAAGTCTCAACAAAACACATCATTTAGGCGTTCAATTTACTCACTCAGATTCACAGTCTTCCTACACTACACTCATTCTTTTTCTATCTAACCTCTGACCCGTTGTTCTGTCTTTGTTTTATCTCGTCCATCAGTCGGTGAATCAGGGTGGAGACCAGGAGTTGGAGAACCTTGTGACCAAGCTAGCAATACTCAAAGACCTGCTGTCCTCCATAGAGAAGAAGGTACACACACACACACACACACACACACACACACACACACACACACACACACACACACACACACACACACACACACACACACACACACACACACACACACACACACACACACACACACACACACACAGCTGTTGCTTGTTGGCGGTGGTTAGTTTAGATAACCCTCCCCATATGATGGATCATCTGCCCTGCTGGCTGCATGTCTAGCCCAGCATGATAACTCCAGGCTGGTGTGTGTGTGTGTGTGTGTGTGTGTGTGTGTGTGTGTGTGTGTGTGTGTGTGTGTGTGTTGTGTGTGTGTGTGTGTGTGTGTGTGTGTGTGTGTGGTGAGAGAGAGAGAGTGTGTGTGTGGTGAGAGAGGAGAAAGAGAGAGTTATTTTCTGCACTTGAAAGGGAGTGCTGATTTGTGACATTTCTTGATCAAGCTGCCATTGTCCATTTGTTGTTGCAAGCCTTTTAAAATATCTTGCATAATTTGTAACACTCAGAGAGCCAGATGAAGAGGGTGTAACATGTAGGTCATAAATGAAAGGTTATTTTGATTTTGTCATGCTAAACTGTGTTTTTTTGCACAGTGTACGACACCCATTAGACTTTTTGCTTTTATCCCCGGTTTGGAATTTTGAGCAACTCTGCCGCGTTAACAAGTGACACCATTCCTACTTGGACTTCATTTATAAGGAGGCTTTAAGCTGCCAGGGAAGGAAGTGGCCTCGGTGTAATGAGGCTGCATGTCATGGATCATGTGATGTCACTGGCTCCACCTTTTTTTGCTCCTGTTAAATCACATTCAGGAAATGGGAAAGTGTTTCCTTGTTGACACCGCAGTGAAGCTGAAAACTTTACAGTTAATCTGTTTGTTTCTGTGTGTTTTTTATAATTGTCGGTGCTCTCATTCTCTCTCTTTGTCGCCTTAGGCTCTGAAAGCTCTCCAGGACATGAGTCTGTCCTCTCCATGCTCCCTTCCTCCTCTCTCCATGCGTCACAGCAAAGCCATCCCTGTGCAGGCTTTCGAGGTACGTCTTCCCACACAACAGCTACACACGTTTTATTCATGGTTCTCTCCCTGCAGGGTGACATAATCGGTAATGTCATTTGTTATTATCTTTTGACATCTCTCTAGGATGGGCATTACCTTAAAACTGAAACTATTTTCCACCTTTTATCTTATCAGGGAAATGTGATGCGATACATATCTGAAGTATCAAAGTAAATACTAACATACTTGCTAAACATACTGCTCACTTATACATACTAAATTATCCCAGTTTCCAGTATGAGACATCAAAGCTTTTTCCACTATTGTCAATTGAGCTAAATGTCTTAATTAGAATTGTTGAGTAGATTTAAGACTTCAGGGCAAACTTGAGAATCTGTCTGAAGCTAGTTATGATTTATTTAAAGATAGTTTGCAGGATTGGTGGTTTCGTTTCACCGAGAACAGAATGAACCTGAAATACAGTAAACGGAGTATGAAGTCATATATTCCTCAACACATTGCAGGAAGTTTGTCAGCAGAGCCGATGTGAAACCACAGGAATGTTTGTAATGCACATCCTGTGGCATCTTCAGTGGCTTTAACGAGGAATATGATATTTGTCACTTTTTGGTTTTATGCACTCAATCGCACAATAGGTATGCAAGTACATGTGGATAACTGACATTGTGTTTTATTCTGAAAGTGTGCAGAAATAGTATCTCATATACTTATACAGATTTCATAGTAGGAGTGAAGAGGTTAAGAGAAAAAAGCTAATAATTATCTGTAAATCGGGAAAAGTGTGAGACGGAGGGGAAGAGGAGGTTAAGGCTTTAAAATATTAGCTGTGAGCCAAGTCTGCATCCTCTGTGGTGACCTGTTTTCAGCAGCTTCCTGTTGCACAGGAACAGAAGGGTTGTTACGATGAATTATGTTTAAGATGTGGCACCTGAATTATCCACTGACACAAACAAACTCTGTTAGGGTTCACATGATAGGACTTAAAGTCTGAATGCATTTCTGTCTTTATATGTGGACAGCTAAGAGTTATGTGTAAAAAATCAGGTCCTTGTGAGCGATTATAAAAGAAATCTGAATTCCTATCTTTCTGTTTATAACCAAGATGTAAGACTCAGGCTTGTTTTGTATGTGATAACCATAATTTTTAAAAAAGAGAGGGGGCAAATGAGCTGACTACTTTCATTTTGGAGACCCCTTGTGGTGTGAAATATCTGAGATTAAAAGAAAGTTGAGAGCTCTGTGGACACATTTATAAAATGCTCCTCCATTTTGTGTAAGTTTGTGTGTTTTTTAATCCTCCTCCTCTACGGGTACACTTACAGTTCAATGTAAATATTTCTATATTTTATCTTATAATCGATTTTTATCACAATCCCAATTTTGGTTTTATTTTGATGTGCAACACCAAGACACATTTATTGTATGTGTTGACCTACTTGGCAATAAACCTCTTTCTGATTCTGAATCTTTCCAGGTAAAGATGGATGTCTACCTGGCGGAGCTGACAAAGATCGGGAAGAGTCAGAAGTACACTCTGTCTGTGGACGTGGAGGGAGGACGACTGGTGGTGATGAAGAAGGTGAAGGACAGCCAAGAGGACTGGACCACCTTTACACATGAAAAAAGTATGAATCACACAAACACTTCATATAAGTAATCAATACATGTCCCACCCCTCAGAAATCTGTTTAACAGAGTATGCAGCACGGATAGTGAAGTATGTCATCTTGTGATCAATTTTGCTTGTAGAAAGGCTAACAATAGCCACATTCATCCATTGTGTGGCATCTTCTGTGTGTAAGAGCAACTCTACTCTGTTACTTGATGTCATATGATGTATTTTGAGCTAGATGCCTCCTGCCTCTGCTGTGTGAAACCCTGATTCATGTGTCAGTTTTAAATGTCTCTGTTTAATGTCTGTGGGTTCCATTGTAAGTGATATAATGTATTAATGGATCCAAACCTGTTCCAATATAGTTTTCTTTACGGTATCAGTTTGAGGTGAATTTGAGTTTAAGGCAAAATTATAAATGAGGATTAAATGAAAAATGAACTTTTTTTCTCACAATTTGTAGAGTCTATTATTTACTTGTTATGCCTTGTTGTTGTTCTCCCTCCTTCGTTTGAACCAGCTTTAACTCCATTCATTCGATTCGCTGACCTCGCTTTTTCTTTCTTCCTATCCCTGACCTTCTGTCTCCGGTATGTCTGTGTATTTGTCTGTCTCAGTCCGTCAGCTGATCAAGTCTCAGCGTGTGCAGAATAAACTGGGCATTGTTTTTGAGAAGGAGAAGGACAAGAGCCAGAGGAAAGACTTCATCTTTGCCAGTGCCAAGGTCTGCACACAGACACTCGCACACTGCCTCACACATACATTTATGGATGTAACAAAGTATACTCTTTCATTCATTCAAATAGACAAACGCATTTATATTCAAATTATCAGTGGCACAGACCCACACACATATCTTAGCAATTAATTCAACAAAAAAAGCGAAGGAGAGTTGTCTGCTTTAAATGAGAGAGCTGCTAAGGAGTAAACCCATAACATGTATTTAAATGTTAAATAGTTTAGTGAAAGCACATGAAACTCAAATGCTACCTAAAAACAAGGTGCCCTTTTGTGGCATCTTCCACGGACTGATGTGTGTGTGTGTTGTGTGTTTGTTTCAGAAGCGGGAGGCATTTTGCCAGCTGCTGCAGCTGATGAAGAACAAACATTCCAACCAAGACGAGCCAGACATGATTTCCATCTTCATTGGCACCTGGAATATGGGTGAGACACATGCACACACATTTATTATGTCTTTTAGATTAGGTTTTCGATTCAACATAACCTATGTTAATAGCAGTGGTGGAAGAAGTACTCAGATTTTATACTTAAGGGAATGTAGCAATACTACATTTTAAAAGTAGTTTATCACAAGTAAAAGTCCTGCGTTCGAGATCTTACCTAAGTAGAAGTACAGAAGTATCCTCATCAAAATGTATTAATTTAGGTGACTAATAACATAACTGATGTGTTTTTATCACAGCTGGTAAATGTAGAGCTAATTTGAACAACCGTATATGCTGCTGCTGGATATCTCGACCTGTAAATATATGACAACGTTTATTTAATAATTGATTTATATTTTGTAATAGCTAATGATCCAAATCTAAAATGTAACTAGGAACTAAAAGCTGTCAAATAAATGTAAGAGTAAGAGTAAAAAGTACAATATTGGATTCTAAAGTGTAGTGGAGTAGAAGTATAAAGTAGCATAAAGGGAGAATACTCCGGTAAAGAACAAGTAACGCAACATTGCTTCAAAATTGACACAGTTAGATGAATTTCCAGGGCATTACTAATATTCTCTGAAGAGAAAGTAACATTTTGTCTTTGTCTGTAGGCTCAGTGCCTGCTCCGAAGTCTCAGGCCTCATGGGTGTTGTGTCGCGGCCTCGGGAAGACTCTGGACGAGATGACGGTCACCATCCCTCATGACCTTTACGTGTTTGGAAGCCAAGAGAACTCTGTGTGTGATCGGGAATGGGTGGAGTCGCTGCGTGCCTTATTGAAAGAACAGACGGAACTGGATTATAAACCGGTGAGGAAAGATTTTATAGCATGTCAAGTGATTTCTGCTTGATCAAACATATCTATAAGTCCGGAGGCAAAGATAAAAATACCAATGCTGACTGTAGGTTCCTCACCGTCTGTTGTTCTTATCGGTTGTAGATCGCAGTGCAAACTCTGTGGAACATTAAAATTGCTGTGTTGGTGAAACCGGAACACGAGAACCGGATCAGCCACGTGGGAATGTCCAGTGTCAAGACCGGCATCGCCAACACATTGGGTAACAACAGTTCTCAGTATTCCAGTCTTTATTCTTCCTACACATATTTTAATTTCCGATCCAAATCTAGAGAAAAAAGACAACAATGGAATAACAGCATAATCTAACTCTGACTTGTTTCTGTTAACGAAGGGAAAGTTAAAGGATTATTATGGTGTGTATTACTTCATCGCTTGTGATCACACTAAAAATGGGACTTTGATTAAAAAGAAAACACATGGTAACCCTATGAGTAAATGCCATGATTAAACTCTGTAAAAAGTAAAGTTCTTATTTGTTCTGAACTCAAGATTCTGATAGAAGTGTTTTATTTAACTTTTTGATGATGTTTCATTTATTCAACAGGATCAAAGATGATTTTATTGTCTTGTTTTTGAACGCTTGTAATTAAAACCATGACAAATAATTGCTGTATTAAATGTTGTTTGTATGATTTGTTTGTTTTAGGGAACAAAGGAGCTGTGGGTGTGTCCTTTATGTTCAATGGGACGTCTTTTGGCTTTGTGAACTGTCATCTGACATCAGGGAATGAGAAAATTGCCAGGTACCTCCCACAGTCCTACACACATTATTTATGGCCTTTTAATTTCAGGGTATCTTACCTATTAACCCTTACATTTAGACACTTACTTGTGGTGGTCTTGACCTGTGACACAAATGACTTTTCGATATACTTTAACAGTTCGTCTGAGGACATCACACATTAATCTTTTACCGTCTTATTACCTGTAAACACATGTGACCTTTGACCCATACAGGAGGAACCAGAATTACCTAGATATCCTACGCCTGCTGTCGCTAGGAGACAAACAGCTGAGCTCATTTGACATCTCACTGCGCTTTACACACCTCTTCTGGCTTGGAGACCTCAACTACAGGCTGGATATGGACATACAGGTGAAGTAGAGCACAAACACACACACACACACACACACACACACACACACACACACACACACACACACACACACACACACTCACACACTCACACATGCTGCAGAATGATTGAATGGAGCAGGTTTGGATGACACTTCATTTTGTGGCCCTGTGTGCAGGAGATTTTAAACTACATTAACAGGAAGGAGTTTGAGCCCCTGCTGAAGGTAGACCAGCTCAACCTGGAGAGGGAGAAGAACAAAGTCTTTTTACGCTTTGGTGAGTATGCCTGTTTTTTCTATCGGACTGTCTTACTATCTATCTCACAGTACTGTTTTACCCCCTCTCCCTGTGCATATAGGGATAGGTAAGTGGGATCCTGATGCAAAATACAACTCCCACCTAGTGTTGTGTCCTAGTATGCAACATTAAAAGAAAGAGAGAGACGTTGTGTTTTGATTCAGCAATTGTCTGTTTGTTTATTCTCAATTTAATGTGTTCATCATATTAATTGATATTTTTGGGGCCTTTCCACTCACTTTCTTTGAGTCCTAACAATTTATTTTGTGTTTACTGGCTTGCAGGGGAAGAAGAGATCTCGTTCCCCCCCACCTACCGTTACGAACGTGGCTCGAGGGACACGTATGTGTGGCAGAAGCAGAAGGCCACTGGGGTTTGTTTACCTACTGATCAGCATCACAGATCTACTTCCTCCGATCGTTTTCTGACAACTGATATCTCTGCTGCGTCTTCCTTATTTCTGTCACAGATGAGGACTAATGTTCCGTCCTGGTGTGACAGGATCCTGTGGAAGTCTTACCCAGAAACACACATTGTCTGCAACTCCTATGGTGAGACCACCAGTAGAAAATAATTCAACACATTTGAATTGATTGTAACAGATTTTCAAAATGTTTTAAGCTGTTTCTGCCACTGGCTATAGGTGTACATTTTCTCTAGACATTGTTAACCTTTTTATAAGGGCTCTTCTATGATCAACAGGAGACTAATTGACCTATATTCTGCTTTGTTTATTAGGATGTACAGATGATATAGTGACCAGTGATCATTCCCCTGTGTTTGGTACCTTCGAGGTGGGGGTGACCTCCCAGTTTGTCTCCAAGAAAGGTACTATTGAAATAACTGAGCTTCTTCCTTATTTTGTTCCACTTCCTGTCAATCATTCTCCATCCTGGTCTTTCTTCCTTCTGATCTTGCTCTTTCTCAGGCTGCAAAAACATAATTTGACCAAAACCATATCGGCTTATTTTCAAAGTAGAGTGAGCACGTTTTAGAAACTTAATTAGGATTTCTTGTTTTCCAGCTCGGATATATACAGTTTGTGATGAACTCCTGTTGTCTGGTCAATGACTCACAGCTGAACAGAGACCAGAAACATGAGTTTGGCAGAACAGAAAGGAAAATCAAACTCATTCTACATGTTTATTCATACTTTGTTCTCTTAGGTTGGCAGATGTAGCATCACAGCTTTTGTTTTCCCATGATTTGGGATGTGCATGCCAATACTATAATCTAACTCATTACAAGTTATTATTACATCTATGATAAGCAAAATGTTGTTGGCTCATTCCTTCTGCATTTTCTTTAATTTTGTTCTTGTCTTTTGTAAATGCTATTTGCACAACTGGCTAAGATCTGCCCGCATCCCTTACTTCCATCTTGTTTTATTGTAGGTCTACCAAAGTCTTCAGAGCAGGCCTACATTGAGTTTGAGAGCATCGAGGCCATAGTGAAAACGGCGAGCAGAACCAAGTTTTTCATCGAATTCTACTCCACTTGTCTGGAAGGTGAGGAAATCACGCCTTTGCAGAAACGTTCTTTATCCCCAAGTGGATATACTTAAAAAGTGTGTCTGTTTTTTCTTCTCGTATGTCTCCCTCCCTCCCCCTATCTCAGGCAGTTAGTATACCTTTTAAGCTCAAATCCATGTTTGACCTGTGCTGCATCCCCGCCCCCCGTGAACCATGTACCTTTGAATGAATCATCTTCCTTCTCTCCTTCCCTCCTTATTCCCTTTGTTGTCTCCCCCCATCCCCCTCTGCCCTGCATCCCCCTCTCTCTGTCTCTCATCTGTAGAGTTTAAGAAGAGTTATGAGAACGACAGTCAGAGCAGCGACAACGTCAACTTCCTGCGCGTGGGCTGGTCCAACAAGCAGCTGACGACGCTCAAGCCTCTTCTCTCAGAGGTCGAATACCTGCAGGACCAACATCTGCTGCTCACTGTGAAATCCCTGGACGGATACGAGTCCTACGGTATAAAGAGAGTGTTTAAGTTTTTGGTGTTGCTGTGAGTTGACTTTAAGTCTGACAAACAAGCATGCCTGTGTTTCTTCCCCTGCCAGGAGAGTGTGTGTTGGCTCTGAAGTCTATGATTGGCAGCACAGCACAGCAGTTCCACACCTACCTGTCCCACCGTGGCGAGGAAACGGGAAACATCAGGGGGTTAATGCGGGTCAGAGTGCCGTCTGAAAGGATGGGAACCAGGGAGAGACTCTATGGTAATGTGCTGTATATGTCACTGTGATAATTAAAGTTCTAATCAGGGACAAGAACATATTTAAAGGAAGCAGTTGAGACAAATGAAAGTGGCTTTTAACCTTCAGGAGTTTGGAAACTTGCTCCAAATGATGCAGTTTCACTCATTTTTAATCCTACAGCTATTTTTTTATGGTTGTATTTCAGAGTGGATCAGTGTGGACAAGGATGAGACGGGCGCACCCAAAGGGAAATCCACTTTGGCATCCAGAGTGGGACATGAATACGTAAAGTCAGTACACTTTACTCGTTTAATTTTGCATGTGATGTGGATTTATGGTGAACTGCAAAAAGTTGAATGTTTTATTAAAATTGTTATCCTTTAGAATACTTCACATTAGTGTACGGTGTGCACACTACCTTTCCCTGCCGTTATATATTGACATTATATAAGATATACGCATAACACAAGATAAAATGGCAAGTATTTTGACTTATTTGCTTAAACATTTACAACAGTATGAAGAAACAGCTTTTTTAACTAACTTTCCGTCAATATTGATACAGTTAAACTTTTAGAAATACCATCATTTTGTCGTATTGAAAATAAGAAATCATTATATTGCAAGGAAAACACTTTATTGATCATGTTCGCCATTTTCCTGATGTGCCCCAACATGCTGGAGCGGTCACGTTTTGGGAGCTTTAATTAAGAGTTTAGATATTCTCCATGAACTTTTCCTGCTTATTGTTCTGAATCATCTGTTATGTTCCACATACTGACTTGTTACGATGTGCTCTCGAATGCAGGCCGTCTGCGGTCCGTAAACAGCTGGGAGAGCTGGGAAAAGTCAGTGAGGAGGGAGAAAGGAGCATCAAGGAGGAAACTGCTGCTAGGTACTGATGCACATTTATGTATTTATACACACTGACACATACGAAACCCATGAAACATCAAAATCTAAGCCATCACCCACCTGTTCTTTCCTTGCTTTTGTTGTGAAGGCCTAAACAGGAAGGAACAGACGGGGATCCATCCGTCTGCAAGAACAGCTACAATAATCCCGCTTACTACATCCTGGAGGGCGTTCCTAATCAGTCGGCCGCTGCTCTTTCAGCCGAGCTCCTTCCATCTCCTACCTCCTCAAACCCCCAGGTGACTAAAGCCCCTCTTGCCTCAGCTGGAGCTCGAACCAAACCCCCCTTTGTGGCCTCAGGGCCCTCCCACACACGCAGACCCACTACGGGGCACCCGGTCCGCGCTATAAGCGAGGAGGGATCATCAGAGGACGATGGAGGCGCCGGTGTAGCAGGAGTGCAGGTGGTGAATGTGGGGACAACAGTTGGAAGCACGCTGAATCGCCCCCCTCCTGACTTCCCCCCTCCTCCTCTCCCAAAGGGGGCCCTAGAGATGGTGGCAGAGACTCCCTTCTCCAAACCTCGCGCTCTTTACCCAGATCTAGCCGAGGTCAGGATCCCAGCAGCCAGTTCTGCTGCACCGCTGGCACTCGGGGAGGGATTTAGACGAGGAGGTGGGGGAGGAGGAGGAGGAGGAGGTTCGGGGGCATTGGACGACCAGTCATGTTCTGTGCTCCAGATGGCAAAGACACTGAGTGAGAGTGAGTTTTCTGGACACCCTCAACGCGCTCCGTCTGCGCCGCCGCTTAGAGGGCATCCAATGGGATTAAATCTGGACGCCTGCAGAACTTTCCCGCCCAGGAACGCCATCACAGAGAGTATCGCAGAGGACATGCCCGAGGAGGTGAGCACTTTATTTATTTTAAAATGTAATACTACTGTCAATGCTTTGGCAGATGTTGGGATTAAAATGTGTCTTGTTTGGGAAGTCATCATCCCATTTTGTGTACTAAAAACCCAAATCTCTTCCATTTGGGAATAACCCAGCTTCCTAGAATTTGATGTAAAAGCCTCTTACTGTTTAAACAGTCAGTTTTATCATCATACTACAGGGACTGGATCCCTTTCGTCTAATACTTTAAGTTTTAGTGCATCTTTCTCAGACTGAAGAACAATTCGCCCTTCCCTGAGCGCCATATTGTATCTTTAACTGACTTTTTGTGGAATAGCTGCAATGTTCTTACAGCAGTTTTTAGTGAATCCTGTATTTAATGTCCCCTGCGCAGGCACTTTGGGGAAGCAGTAGCTCGTCTTTGTCTGTCGGGGAATCCTCAGTGGGGGAGTGGCTGCAGAGACTGGGACTAGAGAGGTATGAAAAGGGCCTCCTACACAACGGCTGGGACGACCTGGAGTTCCTCAGGTACATAGACTAAGAGGTGTAGCAACTGGAATCTGTGTTGGAATAAAAACTAAATATCTACTGTTATTCTTTTAAGTACAGCATTACTGTTGAGTAATAGTAATTGTTTTCACAGTGATATCACTGAGGAGGACCTGGAGGAGGCGGGAGTGCTCGACCCCGCCCACAAGCGAATCCTGCTGGAGAGCCTGAGGCAGCAGCAGCAGCCTCCCAAATAAACTGTTTCAATCCGGCCCCGGGTCCCAGGAGGCTCAGCTGAACTGAACTGAACTGAGCTAGAATGTGCCAATTAATGCCAGACTGTGCCTTCTGAGAGAAATTGCACTCCCGTTTGAAATTGAAAAAAAACACTTGTAGAGTTACCATCTTGTTTTCTAGATGAACTGTATGTGTGTCGTCGTAGAGGTGGCCTTATTTAATGAGAATCATTTCAGTCCTTCCAGTGTCACTACATAACCCTCTTCTTGAAACCTCGTGAGAAGATTCAGGATGTGAAAATAAAATGTTTTTAATGACTCACATGTAGAGCAGCTGTTGCCTATGGTGCCATCAATTCTAACCTGCAGCTAAAGCTGGTTTGTTTTGCCCTGAGAAACTTTAACTTAAAGAGGGACTGAGTTTAAGACTGCCTTGATATTGGAAAGGAAGAAAACCAGAGCTTTTTTCCCCTCACTAACGGTCTTATTTGGAGAAACTATGGGAAAATTGTGAGGTAGCAATCAAGGGTAATGTTGACGTTTAGCTCGGGCAAAGGAGCACTTTGCTTCTGTGATGGAGGCGGACAGGAAGTGGTGACAAAGAAGGAGCTAGCCTTCACTCATGTCAGACTAAAGCTCGCTCAACTATCTCAAATGTTGTACTTTTGTGTTGATGTTTGGGCCATTGTTGTTTGAATATGGCATTTATTGTCTCAGTGTCCCTGCATGTATTTATGGTTTTATGTTTTTTTTTTGTGTTTAATGATAAAGGGAATATGGAGCAAACCAACCAAACCGGTCCTGGTAGAGCTAAAACGTTATATTTCACCGGGGTACAACATTTAAGGTCATGTGTTAGCCATTAGCCCCCCCAGTGTGTGCTTTGTTCACACTCAACACTGACATTTCATCTTTTCTATTTGAAATGTGCAGGTTTTGACAAGTTTAGAATCGGTGTTCGTTTGATCATCTAAAAAATCTACTTAATAGGGCTACAAAATCACAAGTGTACATGAGGAAATAAATGTTGTACCAAAATGAAATATCACTTAAAATGCTTTACCTAGCACATTTCATGCTCACATTTACCTAGCACATTTCATGCTCACATTTACCTAGCACATTTCATGCTCACACTTTAACTGTTTGTACATTTTAATTAACAGAAGAAGACAGATGTTGTTTTGGAAACTAATGCCCCAGGTTTGAAGGGCTAAATGTCACATCTTTCACTCATTTCATTTTTTTAATGGAGCAGTTTTCAGGGAATCGGTTACCTTAGCGAAAATAGATTACTTCTAACTAATAAGGATAATTATACAGAATATTAACCAAGCAATCATATTTGTATTTTTAAAAAGGAAAATATTCACCAAACATATAATGCCTGTAATACAGTCTAAAGATTTTTAAAATTTTGCTTATTTTATTTGGCTCTTTTGTTGGATTACTACAAACACACACTAGTTCAGGGTCATTAGATATTTTTTGTACTGTTGGGAGGAGATTTCACCTCTCATTATACATTAAAAACAGAATTGTCTGATTACGACATGACGTAGGTGGCTGCTGTTGTTCCCTTATGTGCCCAGCAGGTGGTGCTGCTACTCTATAAACACCATCAGTAGGTCTGAAGCTTACTGTGGAAACTTTGGGAAAATAACACAGAACTAAGTCATCTTCAGTGAATGGCGTTTGTTTGTTTAGAAATGTTTCCTGTGCAGTTACAATCATAGAGCTAACATACCAGTTAGTGTTCACTTTGCCTTGTTTTGTTCTTAATTTAAATCCTGCCTCTTTTCTTCCTGTGAAGCCAGTTTATAGTTGTTTTAAGAGATGCTGAGAACTCTAAACTCTTTTTGCCTAACTAGGACTAAATATGTGATTGTAGCAGTTTGTATTCATGTCTGTTCCTCCTATTTCTTTGTAACCCAAAGACATCCTTTAATTATGTTGCCCACATACAGCCGTCAAGTCTCAGCCATGGGTTTGTGTTACGTGTTGAACAATTTGTCTAATTTTCTAACAGTCAAACAACCGCAATGCAGACAATATGGTTTAGTCTTGTTAGATCTGATTTCTTTTCAACCCCTTTGGCCTCAGTGTTCTCCGTTATGTGTGAGGGTGTGTTTGCGTGTGTGTTTGTATTTGCGTATGAGTGAAAAAGACACCCCATTGTTTTCTCTGACTCACTTTATCTTGTTCCTTCATGTAGTTGCCTCTTTTTTTTATGTTAAGTTAATGTTTTGTTTGCCTATGTCTTTCTTTTTCAATTAAAATATAATATCTTTACTTTTTCCCTACATTTGCTCATTCACTTTTTGTTGTCGTCTGCAGGGAAAGCTAAGAGGATGTAACAGAAATGGTATCTGAGCTGTAAACTTGCCTCACAGCAGGAGAGGGAAAGAGTGTACGGTAAATAAGTGACATTTACGTTTTTATTTAGTCATGATTTCAGGGGCATGTCCCTCCAGTGTTCAAGAAAACAGATGTGTTAGTTTCTGTGGTCTGCACATAACACACAACACACTCAAAAAACCAGATCATTAAACGTATCACGTAGTGCTTTCATAATGTAGATTTATTAGAATATTCAGAGTAGTGCTATAACTTCTCATTCACTAGAGCTTCTGTTGATTCATAGTTTTCATGGACGTGTCGGTCTGTGGGACAGATGCTCCGCAATGAAATAACTCTGTAAAGCAACATGAGAGAAATCAACAAAAAAAAGCTACCTAATATTTATTATATTACTAATTTACAGTCACAAAATTTCATGGAGCAGTTCAAAGAAATATGTGGGTTTCCTCACTGACATAATAAAGAATATTAATAAATACATGTTTTTTCTTCAGTCTTTCTTCAAAAAGTCTGCTCTGAAATCAGTGTCGTTTCAGTGATTAGCTACAAAAAGAAAGATAGATGATACACAAGCAATGTCGCAAGGTGACAGAAAGAACAAACAGCTGCTTATTTTGTGTTTCTTGCAAAAAAGGATGGACGTAAATAAGAACAAAATTGAGGAATTAATGGATACACAGTAGAAAACTCCCCTAACTGTCTGCATCTCTCTTTATATTGCCAACATTAGACCAGCTTGCTTTTCATTTCTGAGAAAAATTGTCCCATATTCGTCATCCTTTGTAGAGTGAATGGAAAAACTCATAAGAGAGTCAAAGTCAGTGTTGGGTTTTAAGTCCGTTTGAGTTCATATCGCAGACTCAACAAAATCATTGCTTTCTAATAGGCCAGCAGGAGATCACCAGAAAGCTCTTCAGTCAACGATGAAAGTGAGAAACCAGTTGAAGTCAGTTATAATTAGATTGAATGACTTGTGGGTAAACTCTGCTCTGTGTATTACTACATCTTTCACCCCTATCCACCAGGAGAAGCGGCCGGAAGCGGCACCATGCCTTGAGTTCTCCCTCGACATTGGCTTTCTTAATTTGAACAAAGTGCCCACTGTTTGATAGAGAAAGGCAGGAGTGAAGGGATGGGACCATAGAGCCTGTGTGTGTGTGTGTGTGTGTGTGGGGGGGGGGGGGTCACATTGAGGATGGTAGTGGGGGAGTCAGGACTTGATACAGTAAAGAGGGAGGGTTGAACTGGGGAGGTGTTGTATTTGAACCCTGCAGACCTAATTGGATTTTGGGCTGCTCTGCTCCGCTCGGCAAAGAGATTTAAGGGGACCCTGTTTCCCTTCTGCTGGGAGAATGTGTGTCGAGTTGTGCTTGAGGGTGAAAGTTTGTTTGTTTGGTTTCCTGAGCCGCTGCTCAAGCTGTCCAAGGCTCTGTTGCAATGCAGAGAGTGTGGGAATGTGAGGTTATGAGTGAGCAGGAAAGACTGAAAAGACGGAGGAAACAAGACTGTGTACTAAAGTTTGTATGCACTGCTTCAGAGCCTGTACACAAAGAGTGTTGCATCATTAAAAAGGGTTTTTTGGGGTTATCTGAGGACGTATGAACAGATTTTTCGATGAAATTAAAAGGGTTAAAGGGTATAATTGAAGGAATAAAATGGACCATGTCCTGGGTTTTGCAGGAGCAGTTGCATAATATGTTGGGGCGGGAGATGGTGACCTGACCTTTGACTTAACTATGTGAGCTTTAAGTTTGATGGGATAGTTTATAGAGGAGAACCAAGGGGCCTTTCTGAACTACAGCAGACTACACCTGTGAATTCAGCGTTATGATGGGTAAGTCCTGACTCTCAACAAAAGCTAGAAACTCCTCACTGTTCCAGTGGACAGCATAATGTTTGTTTCTCATTTCCTCTTCCTCTGTGCTTCAGAACAGGTTCGTCTTGATGTTGGGGTTGGGTTTTCTGTGGAAGGAGGACAGGACTCCGGCAAAAGGCCCGGTCATACTGTCTGCCGGCTGCCAGGCCTTCAGGATCTCCTGAGTCTGGGCAGCGGGCTGGGCCACGGCTGGGTTGGAGGGCCCCAGGTTGGACCAGCTGGGCGGCTTCAGCCCCTGCAGGACCGGAGAGCTGGAGGTGTTGACGTAGCCGGTGTTGGCAGGAGCCGGGCTGGGGCTCAGGCTGGCAGGGCTGCCCATGTTTCCATTGGCTGAGCCCGGCAGGGAGGCCGTGCTATCAGGTGTGGGGCTGCAGGTGGATTCTTTGGACTCGTCATCATCGGATGAAGATCTCAGCTCTCCACCCTTCTTCCCTCCTGAGCTGCTGCTGGAGCTGCTGCCCGTGGTGCCACCGGAGCCGTTGGCCTTTGAGTTGGCTGCACGCTCCTGCTTACGAAACTTAGCACGCCTGTTCTGAAACCACACCTGTAAAATACAGATTAGCTCCAAGTTAATATTTGTTAGAAATATAGATATTATAGATATGGATGGATGAATAGATAGACAGATAGACGGATAGACATGGATAGATAGACATGGATAGACAGATAGACATGGATAGATGGATAGATAGTCAATCCTATAGTTTCCTTCGCTAAAGTTGTGCATAATGTGTTATACGTGAAAGCAGAAGAATAACAGGCTGCTTCTCTCACCTGAACCCTCGCCTCGGTCAGGTCTATCTTCAGCGCCAGCTCCTCACGGGTGTAGATGTCCGGATAGTGCGTCTCAGCAAAGACCCTCTCCAGCTCCTTCAGCTGGGAGCTGGTGAAGGTGGTCCTGATGCGCCTCTGCTTCCTCTTCTCGTTGAGGCCGGAGGGGTCTGAGAAAAACTTGTAGGGGACTATAAGGGAAAAACGATTTCCAGTTAATGGAATAATAACATTTAAACGAACAGCAAGTGTAGGAGCCCTGCGTAAATGAAGGAGAACCCGTATAACTCATCTAGATTTTTTTTCATAAAACATCAAATTGTGCTCTAGTTACTGATGTGTGGATTTCGGATTATTTTATTGATTTCTTGTCTGCAGGGTTGTTTTCACAGCCAATGAGAGTATATAAAAGGCTGGGCGCCTTTGACAGACCTCCTTTAAAACAATAAAAAAACAACAACGCGGAACTCCTACTTTTTTATATAATTATTTGTTTAACCATTTTGATTTCTTATACTGAATAATTCGGCCAAAAGTAGACTCAAATGAATTAAGGTTTCAAACAACTATGTAGGCCTGTTGACTAAATGTATAAAATGTCTTGAATAAAATCCTACAGTAGCTATAATGGAATATCGGGAATATCACGAAACATACAACGAAAACTCCGTTGTATTTGTAAGCTTGTTAAATGGACATTAACTCGATCAGAAAAGAAAACCAATCCCACTGCTCTGAGCAGGAATTATCGATAGGTTTGTTTGGATGGGAGGGAGAACAGGGTGACGCATGTTTGCATTTCTTTTTACGGAATTAAGTAGATGTGCAAACTGGAACACGATACATTATTTTTGGATAATGACTTTAAAATAATAAATATAATTGGAAACAATTATGGTTTCAGGAAAATCGAACAATCTCACACCCAAACAATGTGTCCGATAGGCGGGACGATATGGCCAACAGGTGTGTGTGTGATTCGAGCTTATTTTCGATTTTTCTCTTAAACAATATAAATTATTATTGTTATTGTTATTATTATTGTTATTATTATTATTATTATTATATTATTATTATTATTATTATTATTATTACCAGCACATATATTATTTTCTTTATAAATTGGCGCATACATACATATCCTATAAAGGCCATTGTTCAAAAATGAAAAATGATGTTCCACATAAAATATATATATATTTGAAAGTCATCATTAAAAGAAAGAAAATGAATAAATAAATAAACGGAATTACCATTAAACGGCCTCTCTCCTTTAATTAATTTGCCGTAATGTATTTTAAATGACAAATTAAGTGCATTAAGATAAAATCCATTGAACCATTTAGGCTTTTAACGATATAGATCATTTGGTATTCAACAACGAAAAAAACATATCCCAATCACATATTTACTTTCCCTCCCTCTGTTTGCTTTATGAAGATGTTTGTCGCAGCTCGAGCTTAGAAAAACGATGGAGACGACAGAATAACTTCTATAACATGTAATATCATAGCTTTAAACATTTGAACAACATCTTTCAACATTCTCTATATCCCCGCAAACCTTCAGAAGATGAGACTCCCGTACCTGAGGAGTAGGGCGTAGGCTGGTGCTCCCGCAGGGCTCCAAGAGTGCAGCTGGCGGTGCTGAGAGGGGTGCAGCCCGGGTTGGAGAAGGGTCCGCTCCGGATCGGGTTGTATTGGAAGGAACTGGCCTGGCTGCAGGAGCTGAAGTCCGCGTAGGCCGACGCTTCCATGGCCGCCATGCAGGAGTCATAGGAGTTCAGGTAGGAGTAATCCATTTTATACATGGAGAAGAGCCGGTGCAAACAACCGGTTTGCCAAAGAAAACAAAACGTATAATAACTCTGAACAGAGACGCTCGGGTGTGTCTGCAGCCGCCTTTTATTTGAGGAGTTGCAGGGAATTTAGTTCGGTGTGTCTCTCCAGTATTTCCAGGACTGAACTCCTGTCAGTATTTTATCTCACTGTGACGGGACTGTTTTTGATATTTCTCGGTTAATAATCCAGATGTTTTCGCTTTTTCCTGTTCACTCTTCTTATTCACTTTCTCCTGTTGTCTCTCTTCAGCTCTCCTCACTGGACTGCTCCTCGCGCTGCTGTCTCTCCGTTTGACAGCGCGCTGCAGCTCGCGCAGTGTTTATAATAAACTTGGCAGAGTGCGAGACAATAGCGAGGCGGTGGTCTAGTTTCCATGACAATGCCCCCCACTCCTCCCACCACTCACTGCACCGCCCACGCGCTCCAGAGCATCGCGAGCTCGCAGGTGTCACCGGAGTTAAATCTAATGGCTAAAAAAACGAAATGCTTCTTCATTTAAAAAGTTATACATGTGTTTCCCTTATCAGACGTTCCTAAAATGAAGTGTAAATCTCCATACTCACCATATTTTGTGAGTTTCCTCAGCTCACAAACTCTCCTGGTAGAATTGTACAATTTTCAGCCATGCAAGACAGGGAAATATGTCTTTCTCCTCCTAAATTTTGTCTATATATCCTCTCTTTTTCCACTACTTTGATGAGATGCTGAGATTTAATTCAAGTAAGAAAACAGCCTGGCCTAACAGCCTGTCAAAGTGTCCATAAACCACGTTCGGTCTGTGAAGTACAGTTAATTTGTGGAATTGTCTTTTTAACAGCCTACCTTTGGAAGCAGACTTGGATACAAGCGGACTTGTGGATTTGGCAGTCCAAAATGTTAATTAAGTGTTTGGTAATCAAAAGTCTTGCGTTTATTAGCCCGTCGAGATTTTCAAAATGAAACCAGCAGTAATATTCAATCGGTTTGGGATTGAAATGTGTCCGATATTGGACGCACATAAGAAAACAAGGTTGAGGATACACCTTTTTTGATGTTCTTGGAGAATTTGATACTTTGCAATAACTTAGGGTATTATGAGTGCTCACGTTTCCCAAAACAGTATATTTGATGTATTAACATGCATCTTATGAGCAGGTGCAGGCTGAGAAATGGATCTAATAATAGGCCTACCCCATTGCTGGTCATAGTTTTACTGCCCCTCCAACGGATCGTCGAAACAACTGAAGCTCAGCCACAGAAGTCTTTATGTAGGGGAAAACGT
Organism: Eleginops maclovinus; assembly: GCF_036324505.1. Classification (NCBI taxonomy): domain Eukaryota; kingdom Metazoa; phylum Chordata; class Actinopteri; order Perciformes; family Eleginopidae; genus Eleginops; species Eleginops maclovinus. Next base: position 9,674,869 of record NC_086366.1, on the reverse strand, counting down.
CCAGATGTGACGGTGATTGGTGAGATTAAAAGCTTTGATTTGATTCCGATCACTTTTTACGGAGATGTCACCAGAGTGAGCGTCACTTGATGTATAGGACTAGAGAGGGAAGTGGCTGCGGAGACAACTGAGCATCCACGACAGGCTAACCATAAACGCATTGACGCTCAATAAATTGGTTTAAGTTTATTGTTCGGTGTCATACAATGTGATAAGTCATATCCCAAACGGCCCCCCAATACACACACACACACACACACACACACACACACACACACACACACACACACACACACACACACACACACACACACACACACACACACACACACACACACACACACACTCACTCTTGAAACCGACTTCATGCAGTTTTCAAATCTGAAGCAATTCAAAAACAAGACATTTGTACATGAAATTAACAGGCGTTTTATTGGGCTATACATTTCAACAAATAATATAACCCACAAACCAAAATTACGTTTGCCGTGAATGCGAGAAATTAATTAAGTTTCGATTGTGTGTGTCTGTTATCTCTTCTTGACCAGAGGCTGCATGATGATGGTCCTTAATGTCATTAACCCACCAAACACGCGCATGCGTGCATTTGCCGCGCTGCACTCACTTAAACTACCAATAAGTATAAATAATAAGATCTGTTTAAAGCGTTTATTGTGTGGTTGGTGAGAGCTGTGGATGTTTTGGGCGGGGCGGCACGCGGAGCTGCTGTTGATACAGTTGTTGGTGTTGATGTTGGCTCGCAGTTCTGGATGAACGTCACTGATGTCTGTCACTTTTTCCAAATCCGAGGCCAGACACAAGAGCTCTGAGTTAACCTCAGCCCTGATTTTTTCAAGTAATTCTTTCTAAAGATATATCTCACTTAAATACAATTACATATAACATTAAGATGTGGGCGTAATTGCGCAATACATCCCAGGGCCATATAGTGGCTATGTTCTTATTAAGGCGATTTTTATTCTGAGTTAGCTTCAGGTATCGAGTTTTAGTTTTAACTTTGATGTTGCAGACTTAGTATAACGTTTCATTCTTATTATCAAATTCTAAATGCGTTAAGGTGTCGTTAAGTAGCCTATCACTTATTTCTTACGTGATACTACGCACACGTGCCCAACCCACATGGACTTTTAATACAAGCCTACTGTTTTACTAGCGTGCTTTCCTAAACATATCAAGCCTTTTAGGCTTTTAAATTTGGTTCCAATATTCTTTTAGCCACTTCAAGTAAATAAACATTTTAAGCCTGGTGATTTTTTGCCTTGCACATTAACCAATCAGCTCCCAGGACATGCCGTCTGTGTGTGTCCTTGTCCCGGTCTGCTGGGTTCAGAGGTGAGTTTACAGAGAAACTTAAACTGTTTCAAAGTTAAACTCTATACCAGACCGTTTCTTCATCCCCAAAAAAAGAGCAGCCAGGAGCGACCCTAGCTCTCCCGCTTTAAGCATTTAAACTTTAATCCCTTCAAAGAGGGGACCGGTCTCTTCCACGCCACTAATCCGCCCTATAGTGCTGCAGCGCAGGGGGAGACTTCTCCTCTGCGAAGGCTTTAACTTTGGACTTTTACATTCATGGGGGCGATTTGACGGAAACAGTAACGGGGATCTTTGGCATTCATGACGTCTGAGTCAACAGAGAGGGACACAATGGTCCCCTAGAGGCTCCTGAGGGCCCCTGAGAGAGGAACCCCGACCATAGGGATTATAGGCCCATGGAGGACTGGGTTATTAGGGGATATTTTATGGACGCACTTAACATAGGCTGTCCGTTTGTAATGAGAGTTATGATTGAGTAATCATCAAAGGATCAATTCCCTTTTTCAGTGATCAGTGTAGCTGTATAAAATAATGATCTGTAGTAAAACAGTTTCAATTAAAGGAAACAAAAAAATAATAATTTAACGATAAAGACCATTCAGGCAATTAACCACACGTTGTTATATGGGAATCACGAAGGAGAAAACATAGGCCTTCCACAGAACTACGAATACATTATAATATATTGAGTAGGTTTTTATACATTTAAAATAATAATCGGATGTATCTGTTTTTCCTTGAAGGTGAATTAAGGCTTCGTGTTCAAATAACAATCTGACTTTTTTAAGGATCCTGATCCATCATATTACTATAGGGGTAAAGCTGACCTATACAAATAGCTCTTGGGGAACAGCACTACGCCTTATTTCAGACACGGAAGGGGCATAATCTGTAGGGAAAACCTAATCGAATTCCCAACATGTGTCCCCCCATCTTTCATGCCACTGTAATTGTTTGTGATGTCTCCACCGGCTGCAGATCTGTGGCGCTGCGCTGCATGCAGATCGGCCTTAACGACGCAACCAGCAGGACAACGTGTGTGTGTCAGGGTGCCGAGACTGGTCCCTATGATGGATGACTGGATGGATGGTCTTGATGGAGAGATGGAGAGGTGTATGGATAGAGACAGGGGATAAGGGATGAGTGAAAGATGGGACACTGGTTTAAAGAAAAGCCACACGGGAGGCCCCAGTCCGGAATCTGTCTCGTGACACGCGGTGGTGGTCTGAACACCAAGTGAAGCTGTCAGTCAGAGAGAGGGCCTGCCAGCTCCATCCATCATGAAAGCTCAAAGCAGAACATGTCCTGTGCGCCGAAAGCTGTTTTCCTGATTCAGACTGAGCCAGCTATTGATCCTCAGGTTTGGTTAGAAACATCCTTCATGTCAGGATTTGTAAAACACACACCTTAGAATATTTTAGTAAGAGTAAAAATAAAGTCAGGGCCACTGCTCAGATCACGTCTGCACATAAATGGAAACTGATTTTACGATGCATGATAGGAGCATAATTGCCGTGCAACTGTTGCTAAAAAATGCTACTGGAGACAGAACACAAAAACAGACATTAATGTTGTTCGTTTTGATAAGGTTGAAGTATACACTCTCTGTAACAAAAATAACCCTCATACTGTTTGATTCACTCCGAGATAACATTTTAATTAATATGATAATGCTTTGTAATTGGAAAATAATAAAATTGCTGTATATATTTTTTTTTTACAAAAAACAACATTTATGCGTTTTAAAACCGTAAAACCAATTGCAGAGAGAGCTTAGATTACTAATAAATGTTTCATTTTTCATTATTTTTGATGATCCGACCTTGATAACGTGACGTATAATAATAGTAATAGGTCAAAATGATTGAATGTTAAACTATTTGTCCTTGTTTCATGTGTGCCTCTGTATTTTTTCTCGTTCTTGCATTTTTCAGTGGTGCATATTGAATTATTAGACCCATAGCGAATCTCGACGATCATGTGGACATCTTGTGGGAGTTTGTTTTCGATGCACTGTAACACGTTATAAATGAGTCCCTTAATGCTGATTTGATTGTAACCTGTGCGTATTTTACGCACAAGCAAAAACATACAGTATTAACACACATAGACACACAGGGTATCAAATATTTATTTCCTTCATCTGTTTGACATTTTTGGTTAAGCATGAGTCCCTAATTTACCGGAGATTTTATTTTAAATGTCCTGGATGTAATTGTAATTGTAATGCAAAATACTCTTGTCTTCTCTTGATTTATTATTTTTATATTTGAATATTAGGAATCATACTTCTCTCTCATCTGCTATGTTCAGCTCCCTCAGCTGTGTTAAACCCATCAGGTCAGTGTGAGCAGCTGGCTGTGCACCTGCAGTGTCACTAAAATGTGTCGTGTCATCGCCTCTCTTAAGATCCCCTTCTCTCGGAGGTGCATTTGATCGCACATAAAATAAATAAAAAATCACAGATCTTTCCGTTAACATGAGCCTGCGTCTTTGCAGCAGCAGAGGCTGGCGGTGCATTTGATTTGCCCGGTGATGGATGAGAGACGGTGCAGGGGGGAGGGGGTGTTTGACCAGGGGGCGAGGGGTCCCGTCGGTGCCCCTGTCCCCGCATTTCAATCCCCAATTACCGGAATGTACCGTGACGCTCCGGCACGAGTCTAACCGGGTTACAGACCAGCAGCAGCAGCAGCAGCAGCACCTAAACTCTCCACTCAGGTAGTGTTGATACACGTGATCAAAATCAGCGTGGGTCCTAGCCTACCCCTCAAGAGGAGAATAAAATACGGATACAAATAGGATATCATACTGTTTATTTTATTTAATACCTTTAATCAGATTATTTCAGCAATATTGTGTCCTTTATGAAGGTCAAAGCATTTATCTGGGCCAAGGTGCATCACCTACGGGAAGTTTATAAAGACATGATGCATACTGAAAGAGCAGAAAGGCAAACCTTATCACTATAACATTCAGAGTAAATGTCTTGTGCATGTACAATTCAAATTGTATTGCATGAAATTCAAATGTTAGAAATATCAACGTAAATATTGTCAAAAATCCTGAAATTATACATTAATAAGATTGTATAGAACACGTGAAGTGAATTACAGTTTAATGAGAATAAAATCATGACAGCACAAAGGCTCACCAGGCTGAAGTTTTGTCAATTTCCACAAATGTGGTCATACATTTTAACCCATCAAATTACACTCACACTAATTTAAGTCCACTCTTACATCAATTCAACATGCATTCATCAGCCGGAATATGACGCAGAGCAGCTGCGGTTATTCACATGCTGCGTACATCTCTCCACTGCGGCACCAGACCTGTATTATCCTAATGGATAACGGCATGTTACTTAAAAAAGAAGCTTTTTAGGATAAAAAACAGGTCCCGGGAGACACACACACACACACACACACACACACACACACACACACACACACACACACACACACACACACACACACACACACACACACACACACACACACACACACACACACACACCACAGCTGGAGCAGCGAGGGATGGCCGCGCGCAGGAGAGCTTCTCCAAACACGCTAATTAGATCTCGAGCTCTGGCCCCGCGCTCTGAAAGCAGCCCAGCGGCGGGACGCGCGGAGCTGTGGAAAGTTAATTGAATTAAATTCCCTCTAAACTAATTAGGCTGCAATCTGCCACGCGAGCTGTCCCTGAGCAAGGTTCGAATTAGGCGGAATGGATTCTTTCCTTTTCTTTAAAAGAAAGGAGGGCAGACTGGTGTGTTTTTGGTGGGGTCCTTTATTTGTCTTTTATGCTAATTCTCCCAGGGGACTGTCACGTGATTGCCTTGCGGTAACCGGACGGCATCCGGCGAGTGCAACCCCTGTACGTCGGTCCAGCCCCGAACTACAACAAAGCCCCTGCAAGCCCATAGTTAACTCAAGAGTCCAACATGTACAGAGGCTGAGATAACTGTGCTGCTTCACAGCTGCATGGATGAGGAGCATCTCTAAAGCTGAGAGGACTGAGGTAATGGAGGTGGAATCGATCGCTTTCCTGGGGGAGCACAATAAAGAGGAGAGGGAGGGAGAGAGGAGAGGAGTGCGGAGGGACACGGATGAAAATCCCCCGTTAAGAGCAGCGACAGATATGATAATGGGAGAGGCTGTAGTAGTCGTTCATCATTCACCACCTCCACCTGGCTGCTGCACCTCTCTCAGCTGCTGCTGCTGCTGCACAGCAACTGTTCTGAAATTAAATGCACCAAGACTTCTTCAGCTATCTTTTTGTTATCAAAACAGAGATTAGTAACCATAAGTAGTAGATGTCATGAGCTAGATCTCACATATGAATCAACACTGTGCATGTTACACGTTTGAACTGGAAACCCTATCACAACAGACACACACAAGTACCATCTCAAATCTAGAGTGATGTAAGAGAGATTTTACCCTCTCCATGTAACTTACTGGAGTACATGGGCCACTGCTCCTGACTAACATGGAATTCTTTATGTACAAATGAATGTGTAATTTGAATTACTATATTGATTATTGTAAGCATTTATTTTATTCCTGAAAGTACATAAGTGAGAGGAAATGAGAGGGGAGAGATTGGGAAGGACAGCAACAGAGGTCCCAATCTGGACTAGAACCAGGGATGTTTAACACCATGAACAGAAGAGGTTACCCCAAATGTTATTTTGAGTTAATTGTGTTGATTAGAGCTTGTTAAGATAATTTACACCAATATAAACTAAGGCATTATCATTGACTCTAGTGGCTCTGTGTGCAGCGTTGAGTCCTGGTCTTTGATCAATGAAAACAATCATCTTGAGGTACAAAAAGGAATGTAGTCTAAACTAATGGAAACGTTTTGCTTATGATACATGTTTTATTTCTCCCATCTTTCTTGTCTCTTGTCATATTTGACGTTTTACCTTTACTCCTCTGTTTTGCTTCTCTCTTGCACCTTAAACTCTCCTCCAACTCTATCCACTGCAGAACGTGGAAGAGACACAGAGCGGGACAGAAAGACAGACAGATGGACAGCAGTACAGGAGGGAAGGACTCAGAGAAAAAGGTGGATGAGAGGGAGACGCTGAGCACGAGGCAGAGGGAAGACTGGGGGATGGAGAGAGCAAAATGTATCGAGATAGAGTGAGAGGGAGGTTAGGACGATGGAGGGCCAGGTTTCTGTTTCTCCATAATCTAATCAGAGAAATGGCAGCAGTCAGAAATAGCCTGACGGACAGACTAAGAGCCTCTTCTCTCTCCCCTCCTCCTCTTATTCTTGTCTTCATCCTCGGGGAGGGTAAGTGGATACACACGCACACACACACACGGGCACGCCAGCTTGACTTCCTAAAACCATAAAGTGTAGATGTGTTTGAGGGTTATAAGAGATTGGAAAAAAGCCTTGAGGTATCATAGCAAAACCTAATCTACTGACCAGATGCAGCTACTTCAAGAGTCCCACTTTTGAAAATACATGCCGGTCTGTGGCTCATTTGATCCACTTCACATGCAGATAACATTTTAGAAATAAAAATAATTGAATGACTACGAGTAATTCAGCCACAGTGTCAGCTTAGATTCAAGACTAGTTGTCAGAAACATTTGTAAAATCTATATTTTCCATCGTTTCAGCTACCGACAAGTACAACGAATCACAAGAAAACCTTTTGAGGAGCAAAGAGTGGTCGTTATGAATGCACAAAATAAAATGTATTATTCTGCTGATGAGGTGGGTCTACATATACGCAATCCTTTGTCAGTCCTTTGTCAAAATCCATTACCAAAACGATACTAATCAGGGAGGAGATGGAGTATAAATGGATCGACATTTCAGTTTTCTGTTATTCTAAGACGGTGTAGAATTGTCCTAAAATTATTTTTGGAGGAAAATGTTTATGCCACCTGCAAGTTGGCAGAGTAAAATCTTCAAAAACCATGTATTTGAGAACACACAATTAATTTAAGATAATGGAAAAGAGTGTAAGGATACTGCACAAACTAATTCATGGCATTTTTTCTGAATAATGTAATTGATTGATAGCAATAAGAATATAATTATAGTGTTTTACTTCCATATCAACAGGGAAGGACCACTGTGTCTGTGGATGCGTGTAAAACGCTGAATGTTTGTGTTGATGGGGGGTCCAGGCGGAGCACAGTAAGAGTGAATGTGTCTTTTTCCTGCATGCTAATTCGTCCCTATAGGGAAGACATTCCTGCTGGGTGTGTGTGTGTGTGTGATGTCTTCTACGTTTCTGTGGCATTTCTCGCGCTGCATTCCCTCTCAGCGTCGAACACAGACCCCCAAACAGAGCAGAATTCCAGGGAAATTCCTCTGTCATGTTATTTTACAAGGTGGACAAGCGTTATTGTTGCAGAATTCCCACCCAGGCACTGGTCTCTCTTACACTGACACACACACACACACACACACACACACACACACACACACACACACACACACACACACACACACACACACACACACACACACACACACACACACACACACACACACACACACACACACACACACACACACACACACACACACACACCCATCAATCAGGAGTGTCAGTGCTATACAAACAGAACAAAAAAAAAGAGGAATCCCCTTTTTGTTGTGATGACTTTATTTACACGGTGGAGGTTGGGATACAAGAATGAAAAATGTCGCTCCATTACATTTGGCGCCTTGTCGAGATGCCGTTAAAACATTCATGAAACAACACTTTGAATATTATTTCTTTATGACTCTAAATTTCTCTAAATGTCAGTAGACAGTGTACAGCATGGGGCACATCATCATGACAGAAGAGACTTCTTTACATCCCCATGCATCAACAGAAACAATTCACAAGGCAGTTTTATTACCCATCATTCAAACGGGCTGCTATACATTTCTTCTTGGTATTTTTCCGCTAACATATTATCCACTAAAATGAAATGAATTAGCAAGTCGTGTTTGAAAACATTTATCAGTGAAGCTCTGCTGGTGAGGATTTTCTAAATGAAGTGTGCATCAAAGTGAACTCGCAGGCAACGATCTGAGGCAATGTCAAACTCTCTTTGGTCATGTAAACGTTCCTTTCCTTCAAAGCAAACAGAACACTCAGAGATGTTATTCATCCAACCATAATCATTCTTAATTCAGATCATTTTTTACGTATTAAAGGAATTTAAGTTTTGCTATTTGTTAACCTTCTATAAAAATCAGTTTGGATTTTTCCCCATTTGACAATATTTTCTCTGCTAAATCATGCAACGACAAATCTACCATTCAGCCTTTAAATGTTGGATATGCCACTGTTCATTGCCATTAACTTAAATATATCTTCAATAAATATTAAATAATTTGGCTGATTTTAGTGCTCTACACTATAAAGTGGACATTAACTTCATCACTACGTCACAGCTATCAACAATAGTCTACTACAAATGTAATGATATGAAGTTTCTTTTAGCTTATACGATGGTCTCCCTCCACTGAGGAGATGTTCATGAAGCTGCACAGGCACACTGAACCCTCTGTGCTGCGTTTTCAGCCTGCAACATTTTCTCAGCCTGTACTTACATTTGATATCTAACGACTGCGTGCACAGCTCTGGATATCAGCACCCAGCTGATATGAAAGTCTGTTATATGATAAACTCTAATGGTCATGTAGGATGATTTTATATACTGCTTACAGCACACATAGTTGGCAGATATTATACTGCGATATTGCGGAAGAGTTGGCATATGATTACTGCATGTGTGTACTGAAACAGAGAGGCAGTGATGTGTTTATCAGAGGTACTTTTATTGGTAACATCCATCAAGAACTATCCATCCTCCTGACTCTATGATGATGATGGGAGTGTGGAAAGTGTGCATAAATATCTGGATAAACTCTTCTGTGTTTCTGTGTTAGTGTTCAGGGCTGAGCGGTGGACGGATGTCCAGCGTTCTCGATGAGCTGTCCTCTCCTACCACTTCGAGGCGCAGGCTGGGCGTGCTCGGCTCCTCCTGGTCCTCTGATTGGACGATGAGACGCAGCGTGCAGCCTTTGGGCAGCAGCTCCTGCTCGTACGCCGCGGCTAACTGGTTGACGACCCGCCGCTCAACCTGAGGGATCGGCCACCAGGTTAGAAGGGAAGTGAAGTGCAGAAAATTTAAGCTATATAGGCTGTTTTGTCTCATGTGTTGTTGGGCCCATAGTGTCAGAATATTCCCATTCCCTAATTTTTGTTTTGAATCTTGTATTTCTTAGATTTATTTATATAACAGTCAAGGATTAACTAACCAAACCTGCATTGTTTATTCAACTTATGAATCGACAGAAAAATATGTACCAACTACTTTGATAATCAAAAGATTAAAGACACATTTTACTTACCAAAATGGAAGAAAAATCTTCTGAATATCAGCCATTTTTCGTACTGAAATGTGACCCTTTTGGTTATTTAACTAAATGTGAGGGCTAAAACATATTAGAAAAAACCTAAAAACACTTCTTTCCTTTAAGCCCAAGCATATTGCTATCACTCCTACAAGTTACATAACACATCCATCGCCAATGTCATTACTGAGATTTATGGATATGCCAATCATACACATAACCAGAATTTAATCAAACTATCTTAACCCAGTTACAGCTCATACCTCATGTTTGATGGAGCGTGCTCCATAATGCATGTTGTACCCGCCCGCCAACAGGTCCAGAACCGGGCGCTCCCACTGAAGAGTGATGTCATGCCGCTGCTTGGCCTAATGACGGGGAGAGAAGAGAATAAGCCTGCTGAACTCCTGAGGTCACAACACATATACAGTATGTCTATAATACACTGTTCCAAATATGCACAGATTTAAATAACATCACAGTATACAGTATTAATTCTACTGTGCAGAATTTCATTTCACATTCAGTTTTATCCTATTCTGTTGTACCTGAACACAGCTTACTTATCCTGCATTTTACTTGCACCATTGTATAAATAGCATGTATTGTACTATTTTACTTCCTGTTTCTTTATGTCTTTAGCTTATTGTATGTTGCACTGTTCTCTCCACTAAATAATGAATTGCCTTCACTGTTGCTTTAGTGTATATGACAAAAAATTGTTGGCATCCCAGAAGAAAAAAAGGTTAAATGTGATGAGCTGATGTCAAAAAATGGTGAGGCCTTAAGTATATAACACTATCATAAACAGTCAAATCGGAAAGAGCTGATGGTGGATGCAGAAGTAGAGGACACAGAGGCAGAGAGGAGATAGTGTCAGGCTGCATGTCTGCCAGTGCTAATCAACAGGCCCTTAATGCGTTTTAATCAAACATCAGTCAATAGCAGCGAGCAGAGCTGCTCATTTAGCTTCTCATGTTAACGCTCCATTCAATAAGTCCTACGCCATGTTTCACTCCAGAGATACAAACACTAATATCACAACATTTAAATACCATATTAAAGGCAAATTACGATTGCACTAAACATTTAATTGATTTAATATAAGTGAGTGACAAACAAATGTCTCCTGAGGATTCTATCATAATGAGATCTCTGCAGCCACATGCAGACAGAGGCCAGTTATTACGAGACACTTAAAACATCAAATAAAGCAAAAACACTATGCAGAAGAACACACTCACACACACAGAGTGAGTCATGAGTCAGGATCCTATCAGCTGCCTGCAGGGCCCATGCTGGCTGTCAGGAGACCAGCTGTAATATTAATAATTAAATATTGATGAAGGCTCCACATGTTAAACACTGTAATCACATTATAGTGAGTAGTAGTGGCACATCCTATTGATCTGCGTGTGTTCCTGCACAGCTCAGCGGCTGCAGGAAGAAGTGGGCGGGGCCCTACAGCCCCACTGCAGGACGCCCATGTTATGAATGTCGGGTTGCTGAGATATCACAGTGCTACGTACCTTCTTGGCCCAGAAGTTGAGCTCTTTGCTGACCAGCTGAAGCAGCTCTGAGTGACAGAACGGCAGGAAGTATACGATCTCATTGATCCGACCCAGAAACTCGTCCCTCCGGTAATGAGCCTGGGGAGGAACCAAAGCAATGACAATGACTTCCGACGTCTCTCAGGCCAAGTACAGTACACGGCTGAAGGAAAAGTAGAGGAAGCCATTTTTTTTCTGCTTACCTTCAGGATTGGTCGAATCACACTTTCTTTAAACTGTCGGGAGATTTTGACGTCATCCACTTTCTGTACGTCCTCTGTGGAAAAGCACAACATCAACATTTATATAACTTTTGATTTTGTTTGGGCTCTGTATGCACACTTCACATCATTGACCTCACACACATTTTAAACTACAGCAGCAAATGAATAGGAAACCTCAGAATGGGATTAAACCGGGAACAAATAAAATCACAGACGTACAATTCATTTTGCAGCTGAAGTAAGATGACAAGTCTGACTTACGTAATGCAATCCACTGTGATGATTGCAATGCGTAATCGTGTTCGCATTTAAAACATGTTTTGCGTCTCTCACCAAGTTTATCTGCCAGCTTCCTGCGGCTGACCTCTTCCGCTTCCTGGCGTAGCTGCAGTGCATGCTGGGCGATTTCATCACTTGCAATGTTAGAGGTCATGATGAAGATGGCGTCCTTACATTCAATGGTTTTCCCCTTTCCGTCTGTGAGGCGACCCTGAGAGAACAAAAGAGCGATCAACTTATTAAAATTTGCTAATGTTTTATAAATGTCACTTTAACAGGTATTTATGTGCTGTTTGGTGGTGTGTGTGTGTGTGTGTGTGTGTGTGTGTGTGTGTGTGTGTGTGTGTGTGTGTGTGAGAACACCTCGTCAAAGAGCTGCAGCATGATGGTGAGAACATCAGGGTGGGCCTTGTCTACTTCATCAAACAGCACCACGGCGTTGGGACACGCCTTCAACAGCTTGGTCAGCTGACCGCCTTCCTCGTGTCCCACGTATCCCGGCGGGGAGCCAATGAACTTTGCCGCCTGTGAGACGAGGAAGAGAGGTACGTTATAAACAATGTAACACATAAAGAGTGAATTGTAATAATCACACTTAACATGTAATGCTGAAAACCACAAAACAATTCAGGTGGGAAATTATGAGATTTTGGTTCTTCAACATCGTAACAAAATACTCGGATTAACTGATTAAATCTCTTTATTAACAAAGCTTCAAAAACAAGGAAAAAACTATTTTGGTTTATGCATCCATTATAAGTAGATAAAGAATGAACATTGTTGTTACTTCCTGACTTCCCTCTAAATGATTTGGAATAGGTAAGAAGGGTCTTACCTCGTGTTTTTCCTGGAACTCGGACATGTCCATACGGATGAAACCCTGCAATCACACGATGGGTTAACCTCCGTACTCGGCTGTATCAGTGTGTATCATCAACATCTGGTACTAACAGTTACCATGGAAACCGACACAAATTGAATTGTCTGTCATTTCTTCACAGCGAGAATAGGTCGCTAAATTAAATGTAGGTGTTTTTTTTTTTATCTATGAAAATACTGTTTTTCCACCTATTGACTGAATGTTACATCACTGGTGTGTATACTGTGTGTGTGTGTGTGTGTGTGTTGCTACATCACGTACCTTTTTGATGTCCTTGTGCATGTAGCGAGCCACCTGTTTGGCCAACTCCGTCTTCCCTGTGACATCAGACAGAACAGAGACGTTGTTTAATTATTCATCTTCAATAAGGAACAACCCGCGCCTCCATTTAATAATTTTGTTTTCAATATAAAAAACACAATCCCTCTTTCTTTTTTTTTTAATACATCAGTACGCAGAGATTTCAGGAAAACAAGCTTACTCATTTCCGACAGTAAGACGATGTCTCTCCTTCTCTAAGTGCTGGCCTAAATCCCAGTGCCTCCGACGACTAAGCTTTCAATCATCTCCCGCTCTCCAGAAGCACACATTATGTTTGCCGCTAAAATATTCTGCATATAAATGCTCATATATGATATTGATGTCTTGTGTTTGGTATGGGGATGATGATTGTGTGTGTGTGTGTGTGTGTGTGTGTGTGTGTGTGTGTGTGTGTGTGTGTGTGTGTGTGTGTGTGTGTGAGTGTGTGAAAGGCTGTGTGTCTTGTTGCTGTGTTTAATATTGATGTCTTATGGCCACAGTTTGTCGCTGAAGGCAACAGAGAATATGAACACCGTCTCTCCTTCATCTATCTCTCTGGCCTGTCATCTCACCATCTCTCCCTTTTTTAGCCATCTATCTGGCCCTTAATATCCCTCCGTCTTCCTCTCTCCCTCTCTCAAACACACACAAACACTTTTTCATCCTGCTGCTGCTTGAGAACATTTAAACTTTTCTCCGTACTAGACATGTGAAGTTTTGTCCTTTAATACTGAATATCTGATGACAGAATTGCTCTCAAACTTGTTTTCCTACACAATTACAGCTTGGCAATATATTGATATTGTTATATGAGACTCGGCAGGTTGTTAGGATTCTGATAATGTAATGTTCAATAAGTGTTGTCTTTTTATGGCCTTAACGGCTGCTTTACAATAAAGTTATGTCATTTTATGAATTTACCGTGATTATATCCACAAAACTACTGAAAATGTATCAAAAACTTTATTTTGTAAATATTTTGTGAAAGCACAAGCATTCAACCCTACAATATCTCTGCAGTATCGATATTGTGATATTTCCACTTTCTTTCTTCCCCTTAGAACACACAGCTGTAAAGCAAACATTGGCAGCCCTCCATTAATGGTTCCCTTTTTTTTGTTGTTATTTTTGAGGCTATGTTGCCTTTCCCCGACATTAAACGTGAGAAACAGATGCATGGACTGAGGAGCGTCGGTGTGAATCTGTTGTAGCAGAAAGGTCAGCACAGAGTTTCGACAGTCTCAATTCATCCCCAGCATCCCAGTGGATTTCTTTAATTGAAACGGCTGTAGTGTTGCTCTGAGACTTGGTCACTCTCTGCGTGTCAGAAAAAGAGTCTGGCAGTGTTTTAAAGTGCAATCAGCTGTTTTTGACACCTAGAGCTCAACGGGCTACAATAAAGTAAATATTAGAAACGGATGGCATTTTATAAAGCCAGTACTGGTCAGTCAGAAAATGCCTTGATCAGTCCGGATCATACACACATGTAAACAATTATTCTCAAGCAACTGATCTATTATATGTTTCTTCACTGTATTGACTTCTGTTGACTTATTGTACACCCACTGCAACATACATACAGCCCGGAAAATATCAAGAGACCACTTCAGCATTATCATTTTCTCTTGTTTTATTATTTAAAGGTATGTCTTTGAGTTAAATGATTTTTTTAATTGTATTCTATAAACTACTGACAATTTTTCTCTGTGTTGAAATTCAACAGACACTGGAACGGCTGCCATACATGTAGAGATAAAGATTTAAGAAACATTTGGAGTGGTCTTTTTTTTTAATGTATTTGTAGAAGGGTGTTGTGTAGTGTGTGTAGTATTATGCACATTAGTAGCAGCTCTGCTTAATGAGCACCAGATGAAGCCAGGTTCATGACCTCAGAATCGCTGCCTACGTTTAAAAATTGTTCAGTGATTCAGGAGATCTGTAGTCTTTCCGGTTGGGAACTGATTGATGATCAACTTTATTACCCCTCAAAGGGACACTGATTGAGAGAAAAGGGAGCCAATCAAAGAAATGTGGGCGGGACTAAATCAGGTGACACTGCTAGTCTGATAAGACATCTAAAAGAGTGTACAGCCGCTGTTGTTACCAATTGCTAATGTAAGTGACATCGAACAATAGAACACATTTAACTTATTCATGATGTCATTACTTTCCTATCCAAACTGTTGAATGTTATAAAACCTCTTAGTGTGTTGACTACAGGAATAATTCACCGCATAGATCAAGGAGGACGATCTTCGAAAAAATGTATTGTTTTAGTTCTTTGTCTTTATCTACTGAAATTCGGCCCTTATTTTTCTTTATTTGAATTCAAATCTTTATAAAAATTAAGATATATGCATTTAGTTTTATTTTGTCTTTTGTCCTTTTATAATATGTTGCATTGATGAAGGAGCTCGGGACCTAAGATTTTCATTGCCATAACTACACTGTAGCTACTGTGCATCTGATAATAAAAACCCTTGAACCTTGAGTTTGTTCAAAATGAATATGTTAGAAACAGTCAAAAATGTTGCTTCAAATTCTTATCTTGTTTCACTGAGTAAATAGGATTCTTCTTCAGTGAATACTTGATAGTTTCTCTAATTTGTGTTTACATTTCACAGTGTGCCACATGTGCTTTTGTAGTCTTGTGCATTCTGTTTCTTTTGAAATCAGTAGACTGTCAGAGGAAAATACACTCAACAAACTTCAGAAACTCAACTTGCTCGAGTGTTCTGTTTATTTTGGCAACTACTTTCAAGCGTGCTTTTTTTCACGAGATAAAACGAGGGAGAGGAAGGGCTTGGTGTGAAAGATGAGAGTGATTTACCGATTCCTGATGAGCCGAGGAAGAGGAATACGAGAGGATGCTCTTCGTCGTACCAACCATTCTCCTTCCTCCTGATGGCTGCAGAAACAGAGAGAGGCAGAACACTATTATCTCATTTATTTGCCTTTGTTGACTTTGCTTTAGCACTCAGTATTCTGAGTTTCTCCAGACTGAACCGAGTTGACCCGAGGGCGATGGGTATCCCAGAAACTATGATAAAAGAGCGAGAGAGCAGGGATGAGAAAAGGGTCAAGACATTTGGTGGAGACAAAAAAAGAGAGACAGAAGAGAGAAAACAGAGCAGAAGAGCAAGATGAGAGACCTCGAGAAAGCTACCCACGCCGCCTCTCTTCCCCCCTCAGTCAGTGGGGCCATTAGCCAGCAGTAATTGTGTTAGCCTCCCTGGCGCGGCCATGGTGAAATCAGTTTAGCATGGATCGCAGCCTCACACACACACAGACACACACGCTTGCTTAAAGAGGAGTGCCTACCCAACCCTGCCATCACCCCAGCAACCACACTCACACACATGCAGAAAGACGAGATGATGAGGTTGATCCGAGGCGAGTAAAGAGTGTATTTGGCCCGTTGTTTCAGCCACTCCTCGAAGAAGCAGACACCAGCAGAAACTCATCCAAATCTGAAGCTGTTGAGAGGCCTGGGCCAAAAGCAGAGCCGAATACGGGCACGGTTTGGATGATAGCAATACTGTAATTTAGAGCAAAAAAGCTCTGGGTTTGAATCCAGTGGCAGGCTGAGGCCTCGCACAGTCCAAAAACACATAATTGGGACCTCTAAAATGCTCGTAGGTATGGATCCACCTAAACACCTCTGAGTACAACTAATGCTGGCAGACATGCTGCTGCAGAGCTGGTATTCACTTTATTTAACACTTGATGGTGGTCTGAGATTATTCTTATAGTCAGGAGAACCTTTTATATGTTGTGTAACAATAAACTTAAATTTAGGTCATTTTTCGGTTGAAAATTACAGTTCATGTCATTTTTGCTCAAGGTACATCCAATGGAGTGGTACTAAAAAATGGACTGCATTTATAGCGCTTTTCCAGTTTAGTCTTTACTACTCTTCAAAGCGCTTTGCCTCATTACAGAGGCAGAAGCTGCCATACAAGGTGCCACTTTCTGAGGGAAACTAACTTGCTAACAGTCTCGCAGATCTTTTGGCCATGCCATCAGGAGCAATTTGGGGTAAGTATCTACAAGAAATCCAGTGTGTTTTGCTGTAGAGATTTTAAATAATAACGGATGAATGCCGTACATTAACTCCCACCCCTATCCATCAAACCGATGTCTAAAAGTACAGAACAAATACAGTATGGTTTTTAATATCACAATTGTACCTCTGGTTGTAAATGTTAGCATTTAAAAAGGTCCTGCACATCTATCCATCTCAAAATCTGATCTGTTTGAATCTAAGAAGTGATACCACAATCCTGTTAAAGTCTCAACCCAAAAACACTTGTGGAGATTTAACTCCCTGGTAAAATGATTCAACAATTGTCCTTAATTTTAAATGTTTTCATACACCCATTTACTCTTCCTAACTTGTTGTTACCTTAACAACTTCTGGCTTCTACCCCTAACCCTAACCCTCTTCTCAACATAAATATCTTACAGTTAGCATCTCGGTTCAACATAACAAGCCAAAATATTGAATCTAAGGGGTGTCGATTTCTTGGCAAGTTATCGAGTGCAGCCACAACATAAGTGGCAGGAGAACGCTGTGGCCAAGTTGCTAAAGAGAACAGATTAACCACAACTTAAATTACATTTCAACAGCCACAGTATATCCTATATATATAGCATCTTTTACCAAGACGATGAGAACTTTCCTGCTCACATTTTGTATTTAAGAGGCTGTGTGTGTGATGCAGGGAAGCTGAAGTACTTCATGACAGACATCAGTTGTGAGTGTTAAATAAGCTACTAATAGCTGATAATCATAAAGAACAGATGCTTGGCAGGAGGGGGAGAAGGAGAAGGAGGTAGAGAGATGATGGTAGAGAGGGGAGCAGAACGAGGAGCGTAGATAAGGAGAAGAGCAGGAGTAAGGATGTAGGAGGAGATGAAGAGGAAAGAGAGACGAGTGATGAAGATAAGGAGACAGAGAAACAAACGAGTGTGTCAGAGATGGACACAGAGATGAATAGTGACAAGAGGGGCTCCAAAGCTCCGTCTGCTTTATCAATGACTGTGTGAATGACAGCGTAACCTTCTGTGTGTGTTTGTGTGTGTGTGTGTGTGTGTGTGTGTGTGTGTGTGTGTGTGTGTGTGTGTGTGTTTTAGCTGATTGAGACCGACTTTGACAGAAGGGCACATTGACATTTCTCAGAGGACCCTGACGACAACAACAAGGAGAGGAAGGAGACACAAAAACAAATGAAAGCTTGCGCTCTCTCTCTCTCTTTCTCAAACAAACCCTCACAACACACACACACACACACACACACACACACACACACACACACACACACACACACACACACACACACACACACACACACACACACACACACACACACACACACACACACACACACACACACACACACACACACACACACACACACACACACACACACACACACACACACACACAGAGCAGTGTGTGTTGGGCAGGTCTGGTTGGCTCTAACATGATTACAGAGGGATGATTCTCCTCAATAACTCTTAGCCCTGAGAGCTAAACCTGGATCAATCTAACCTCCTTCCTGTGTGTGTGAGTGTGTGTGTGTATATCTTGCTTCAGGCCAGCTGTTCGTCATGATGAGTTCAGGAGGAAACAGCAGTTTTGGAGCCTTGACAACACACCAAATGCCAGATATGAAAAAGAAAACTTGAATTTGTGGTCTGCTAAATGAATTAACATAGATATATAAACTATGTAAATAAAAATAATGATTGTAAAACCATTAGTGTATAAATCATGGTTGATAGATATCAATCAAAGGATCAATAACTTGGATAAAAAATGTTCCATGCTTCTTGAATTTGAATTGTTTCTTCTTTTTTTTAAACTACTTTATATCATTTTAAACTCAATATTTGCAATTTCAAATCCTCTCATTGATCTCTTGGAAAATGTAATGTGCATTTGTTTTTGTATTTAGACAATTATAGGGAGGCATAAGAGGAGCTTTTCACTAATTGTACCACTCATATCAGTCAATATGTATAGTAAAATACATTGTTGTATATGTTGCTTCTTTGTTGATGTTCTCTGGTCCTGTGCAGCGCTCATTATCCGTGCATCTCTTTCTCATTTGTCGTCTCAGCATATCCCTTCCGCTCATCCTGGTCCATCTCCTCATCTCTAAATCTTTACTTCCCCTCTCTGATTCACTCCTGCTCAGCCCATCTTTGATAAAACTGACAAAATAGCAAACAACACAAAGAGTCAAAAAGCACAGTAGATAACATGTTTTCTAAATATCCCTGTAGATGAATGCTCTATCTGCTGCTTGGCCACTCTTAGGCATCCCTCTCCTTGCGTTCATTGTCTGTGTGTGTGTGTGTGTGTGTGTGTTTGTGTGTGTGTGAGAGATATATTCACTGTAATACTTCCCAGAGATCAATAAGCTGCTCCTTTATCACTGTGGCGACGTCTTGTATGGCTTTCAAGACAATTTGCCACTATAACAACAATCATTCATCACCTTGCCAAAGACTACAAGTCCCACGAATCCCTCCTCCTTCCTTGACTTACAGCAGAAGGTTCTCTGACATCTAACATAACTATTGCTCAAATAGCATCACAGTTTGTATTTTCAGAAGCTATAGTTTGGATGTTAAGAACTGTAGTTATGTATACATATTTTGTATGTCTGGAGGCAAAGGAGTTGTTGGTTATAAACTCTGCAGTATTTGCTTTCACAGAAAAATATTAGAGATTATAATATCCGCTTGTAGCTTTCAGAGTGAGTTGATTATTTTCACAAATCTGTCCAGGATCATAAAAATAACACACAGCCTCATTCTTTGCTGCAGAACCCTATCTAAACACACACACTCTCATCTGTGGATCAATACATGGCCTCCGTGGATGCCTGGTGTAATATCAGCTCTTTACTGTCTGCTGGGTTATTGTGCTCTAACTCATCCTCCCTCCTCTTCTCTATGCATTACACTCGCTCTCTTCGTCTCTCCGTCGGTGCTCCGAGCTTCTCGGCCACTTCTCTGCTACCTCCTCCCATCATATCTTTTTTGTCTCCCTCTATTTTGTTTCACCCTGTGTCTCATCTGTTTTCCACATCCTGTCTCCATCACTTTGCCTTCCGCCTGTCCATCCTGTGTGTTTTCAGGAAGAGAAATGGAGGGCACAGCATGGACGAGCTATGATGGAAAGTGGAAGTAGGAAAGGTGAAGGAGAAATAGTGGGTGTGATGAAGATCTAGGGGGTAATGAGAGAGAGATGGAGGGAGAAACTGAGGAGAGGGGGAGAGTGGGGGCAGAAAGAGGGAGAGAAAAGAGGAGGAGGGGGTCTGTAGTATGTCTCCTCTCTCTGTAATCGTGTTAACTGGCGGCTCCAAGCCTGGCCTCCTCAGCTGTCACACGCACAAACACACACACACATGCACACAGCACCTGTGTATGCCTGACAGACAGCTCATTCATCACAATTAACCAATTACAGCCTCCGCCGGTCTGTCTGAGCCCGCCTACTGTGGGAAGGAAGGGAGAGGGAGGAAAATGAAGGGAGTGCAAAACAGAAACATGAAAAGATAGAAGGAAAGACA
Source organism: Eleginops maclovinus (assembly GCF_036324505.1). Classification (NCBI taxonomy): domain Eukaryota; kingdom Metazoa; phylum Chordata; class Actinopteri; order Perciformes; family Eleginopidae; genus Eleginops; species Eleginops maclovinus. Next base: position 9,654,327 of record NC_086366.1, on the reverse strand, counting down.
AAAAGCGTGGAAAAGCGGCTGTGGCTTAAAAGCATGAATTTATAATATTTTGAGGTGTGTGTGTCTGTGAGGGTGTGTTTACCTGAAGCCACAGTATTGATGGCCCCCTCCTGTCCGATGATGTACTCCTTCAGCCTCTTCTCCAGGGGGAACCTCCGCCTCTCCGCCGCCTCCCGCCGAGCCTGCACCTCCTGGAACTACATGGAGACAAGAAGATGGACATTGGGACAACAGATGAGACAGTCAATGAAGAAAAGAAAAGGGAGATGTAAGAAAAAACACAACATGGCTATTTTGCCACTACACAACTCATTTCCACTACAAAAGACATACAAATAAGAACGTCTTAGTGGAAAAACACACCCTTAGACGGTTGTGCAAAGCTATAAGTGGAAAACCTTGTTAATGCAACAGTTTGTCGTTTCTCCATTTTCCTAATCCCAGTGCTTTTATGTCTCTGAAACAAATGTCCTCTTTTCTGCTGATTTGATATCTATCTACCTCTCTTCCTCTGCTCAGATCTTCCCTTTAGTTTCCTGAAAACTTCCCCCTCAGTATCTGTCCCTCTCTCTGTCTTGCAGCCCCATGACTCCTTCATCCTCTCCTCTTTGTGTCCTCAGACTCCAGGTTTGCACCCTGCAGTGGAGGCAGGCTGTTTATTCTCTCGCTCCATCTTGCTTAGTTCTGGCCTGCTGTCACGCTGCTAGATAACTACGGGTAACTCCAGTTTTATTTAAGAAAAACAGCTGACTCGCCCTCTGCTGCTATACACCTGTAAAAAACTAAGAGCTGAGCTGAGTCCCTGTAGTCAGCATTTCAATTTCAATGAGAATTTATCCATCAGAAACAAAAATAATACACATAAGGAGAACTTTCTCATAGTATTATAATTGTATTGGTAAAAATTCAGCTTGTTTATGCGTTGATTAGATGTTATATATGAATACCTATATAGAGTTGATTAATAATCCGCCTTTACTGCTGTTTTTAACCTCATTTAACCTTTACCAGCTTTCACAAATCTGATCCTCAATAGCACCTGCCACTCAGTCAGCGCAGTGACACAGACCTCCTGAGGAGTGTGTGTCAGTGTGCATGAAGGCAAGTAAATGACACAGATGTCTTCCGAGTGAATAGTGCAGAGTCATTCGGGGACAGGAAACGAGTACAGTATCAAAACATTGGTGTGCATGGAAACAAATGTTGTTTTAATTGCTTTCAAAGTCTGCACAGCTTGTACGGAAAACAAAATGAAGAGTTTGTGCTGTGACGTACCTTCCCCTCAAACTCCGTCAGTACTGTGCTCACTTCTCCATCCTTGGCATAGGCCCGTGCTGTGTGTCCCAAACCATTGGTGTGCAGGGGGTTGGCACCTGTATTCAAGCAATCAACACACACAGGTCAGAAATTAGAAAAATTATCAAATTATTTATATCTAAAACTTATCAGAATGGCATAGAAAAAAAACAAACGTTTTAGATTTTCTGCTGTTAGTACGATAAGAATACACACACAACCTCAGCAGGAGGGTCAAAACGTCGATATAGAGAGTGAGGTTAGAGGTGAGGGGTCACATGGGTTCAGGGGTCACTGAGACCAACTGCATTGAAGCGGAAGGGCGATGCAATGACACTGCAGGGGGCTTCATATCTGCAACGCGTGCCAATAGCACACACTTTGACCCCTACATCCGCACAGGTCCACCCTGGGTTATTATACAATCTATACACACTGCAGGTTGTTGCAGGTTGGGGGCCATTGATGCACACACACAACACACACACACACACTTTACACAGCAGGAGGGGTCAAATGGTGGAAAGTGTTGTTAAATGGATCTTTAAAGCGTCAGAGTTTAAATGAGGAAGAACCATAATGTCACAGCGGCACGTGTGCAGTGTGCCAGGACTTGTCAGTGAGCGTGGTTAGCAGTGCCTTCTGCCCTGACCTGTGCCACCACTACCAACACACACACGGGCCTCCACATGAACAAGTGAGTGTTTCCAGCTCAACAGCTATGCAATGAAAATGAAAAGATTTCTTTAGGGAAAATCAGATACACATTAGGAAAGCAGTATTTCTGTAACAAAGTGCGACACAATACAAATGTGTACTGGAAGTCTACGGTAGATTATCCACAGCCCCATACCATCTCAGCCTGTGACTTCCAAAAATCTAAAAATTCAAAGAAACTCAAGTAGTGTGAGGCCCTTAGAATAACACCTGAACTATGGATCAAGTTTTTCTAACATGATATACATTTGATCTGGTCTGTTTTGGTAGCAGCTGATTGGTTTGTAGGCATTGTTGGAAATTGTCTGATTTTTGAGAGCGGTTTCCAACTGACTCTTTTGTGAAGTTCCTCGACCAAACGTCAATTAAACACTTGGTCTCCTCCTGTCTCTGTGTGCTCCAGTGGCTCATTTAGTTTTTCAGCTTTATTTTTTTCTCTTTTGATCTGACAATAGCAGGACACCACTTCCTGTAATTGAGCCAAAGGTCTGACCCACACAAAAAACAAAACGATTGTTATATGGTGCATTGAGGATCAGATGACCAATCAGTTTTACCATGAGCTACTTTTAGGTAAACTGTATCAGTGTTTGTGATCATCCCAGATGCCAGTTATTCCTGTTGTTCTGAGGACCAACCGCAGAGAATAATCACTGTGATGATTATCGATAAACACCTAAAATTTGTTACCAGCTCACCAAGCTATCGATCCCGACAACAATACACCACTAACCCCCCAACAAAAACAAGAGGGAGGAAAGCAATAAAACACACACACACACACACACACGCACACGCACACGCACACACACACACACACACACACACACACACACACACACACACACACACACACACACACACACACACACACACACACACACACACACACACACACACACACACACACACACAGGACATAATAAATAGCATCATTTAGGGCTTTAATATCAGGCCACCCCTCTGGGCCATAGCACTTTATAACAGGATCAACACTAATGACACTCACAGAAATGGACACACACACCAGCTGAACATTCACACAAGCACACACACACACTCTAACCCTCGCATACACTGGATCCCTTCATTAGGAGTGCTTTAGTTATGCCTATTAGGAGTGCCCTCCTCTTTCCTATTTCCTCCTCCCTCTCTTTCACTGCAGCTGGTGGGAGAGAGCCCCTGCTGGTCTTTGTGTGTGTGTGTGTGTGTGTGTGTGTGTGTGTGTGTGTGTGTGTGTGTGTGTCCGTGTGTCTGTGAGCATGTGTGTCTCCTCTGGCCTCCTACCACCTACAGAGACGTCCATTACCGAGTGCCTGTGGCCACGGGCCTGATGCGGAGCCTGGGGAGAGTCTAGAGAGCCTCGGCAGGTAGGGCAAGGGACTGTGGGGCGAGGAGGAGCCCGAGGGTGGGCCTGGAGACTGTGATGGATGGAGATCGAGTCGAGGGCCGGCTAAGGCCAAAAGAGCAAACCCACGGCTGGTGGAGTAACATGGTCGCACACACGCACAAGGGAAATAAAGTATAGGATACACACAACTCATACAGACATTTTGCACATACATGAAAACACAATGAGAAACACCTTAATCCACATAATATCCTGAAGCTGTGGCAGTTCACACGATTTTTTATTGATGATGTAAATCAATATGGATAGGAGGCCACAAAAAGGACATGAATTAAAGAAAAAAAGATGATACAAATGACAAGCTTTGTGAAGAATAATCCATTACATTAAAAACGTGTATTAAAGTCTATTATTAAGCCCCCATTCACACAGAATCACACATGAACATGGACAGTGGTGACGTCATGATTGTTATTGCCCATGATGGTGGCGCCAAACAGGCAACAACCCAGCCTGGCGAGCCACAACCCGCCCTGTCTTTAATCAGATTGGCTTAAAACAAATGCCTCTGCTTTGTGAAATTTCTTACCTTTTTAATTCAAAAATGCGTCTGCAGAACATTTGATCGAGTTAGGCGAAGTGATTTGTTTAAGCGTACGGAGTGCTTACTGACGCAGGGGTGAAACGGGCAGACCGAGCCTTTGGATGCACCATCCATCATAAACATAAACAAGACATTAATACTGTGTGTGTGTGTGTGTGTGTGTGTGTAGGGATGGTGGTTGGGATGCTTGATCCAAAAATAAATTGAAAAATGCTTTTAGATTAAAAACATATCAGCCTAACAACCTACAACTACAAATGTATCCTCAATTTATGATTCAAAAACATATCAAACATATCAAAAGGATAAAAGCATACATGAATATATGAATATTTTAATAAATAAGATGGACACTTGAGTGCACAAGCACACATTTGAACTCACTGAAGACACACACACACACACACACACACACACACACACACACACACACACACACACACACACACACACACACACACACACACACACACACACACACACACACACACACACACACACACACACACACACACACACACACACACACACACACACACACACACACACACACACACACACACACACACACACATCCTGTGTTTGTGGAGTTACCCCAAGGGCATGTTCTGAGCGCAGGTCACAGTTCAACTAGGCCTGGCTTGTTTAAGAGCTGCTCGCCTGGAAACTGAGGGGGATACTCTGCCCTGAGGGTGTAACAGTGTGTGTGTGTGTGTGTGTGTGTGTGTGTGTGTGTGTGTGTGTGTGTGTGTGTGTGTATGGAGTTGAGTCAACGACAGGTGCGAGTGTAATGGGGGTGAATGGAGAGGGGGTATGAACGAGTGATCAATTTCAAATGAGCTTTGTAATACTGTTTATATTACTCGGGGGTGGAAGCGTTATGATGATGATACATGGAAAGCTTTTTAAAGCTGAAGGAGACGATACTGCCTACAGCTCTAAAGGCTTGATGAAAACCATTTACTTTGGATAGCAAGGATCAAGGTAAGGATCCTGGCATGATAAAACAGGTGCCCTTGATTTAGTCATTCGTTTCCTCAAATTAAGAAATTGCCCCCCCAAAATAAGTAATTCTTGGACATTGATTTACACTACAGGAACGATGTTATCCCCTAAAAGCAGAGTGACAAGCAAACACAAACCAGTGTAGAGGCAAACAATCCAAATACAACCGTATAGAGATATTTAGAAGAACCTTTAGAAATGGTGTTGTTATACAAAAGCATACACACCCAGGCAGTGTAGACTATGTGCTGGACAGATGCATTTTTTAAATGTTTGCACACTAGATCAAATAAATGAATTGAACTGAATGAGTAACATGAATCAGAGACCTAGTCAAGAGCATTTTTATAACTCGGCTAAAGATTTCCACTATTTATGTTTTTTGAAGTGCTTCACACCACCATGAGGTAAAACTGCAGATGATGTGTTCCTTAAATACACAGTTTATCTAAACCCCCAGAAGCCATCCACTCTAAAGTTTGGTGAGTGATGGTTGTGTTCGGTTTAACGTACCAGACTCCAGCAGCATGCGGACGGTGCGTGGGTCATCTGCCAGTGTGGCGTAGTGAAGCGCTGTGCAGCCACGGAAACCCGCCCTGCTGCTGAGCCTGCTGCTGAACTCATCCTCCCTGGAAACCAGTACTGTAGAGAGAAACAGAGAATGAAACATGAATGAGAGAAACAAGAAATATAGAAAGAAAAGACACCGGTTGAAATATTAAAAACACAAAAAGCCTGCTAGAACATTTGTAGGTTTGTTTTTTACAAAATGTCAAGCATGTTGAGGTGGGTTAAAAATGGATTTGAATAAACACTAGTTTCTGAAAGAAGGACAACTCCCATATGAGATGCAAGCAGGAAACTTTGTGGTGCTGGAGAGATTATTATGATGAATTTACTAACAACCTTAACTGGAAATGTTTTAGCCCTTAAATCCGTAATAACTTTCTTTAATCCATTCAGAGTCAATGGTGATTGGTGATGCTCCAGAAAGTGTGTCAATGATAACACTGCAGCCTACAAAATTGTCTTTCCTGTTTCCAGCTTTAGAGGAGTTGTTCATTTTCACAGATTTAAGCTCAGCTGTCCGACATGATAGGAATTATATGAGTTCTGTTTTAGGGGCCTCGTTTGCTGCGCTCCTTACAAATAATAGAGATAGTCTATCATTCTCTCCTTACTTCCCTTTTTCATAAGAGCACTCATCTCCTGCCACTACTCCATCATCCATTTTTATTTTTTCCGCCTTCTTCCTCATCAATCCTTTCATCATTCGCGCCCTCTTCCTCCCTCCCCACTCCTTCTATCCCAATAACTTTGTCTCATCCATTTCCTGACTTCCTCGCCTCTCCCTTCCTCATCATGCCACCCATTTCCTCCAATCCCTCCCTCCTTCTATCACCGCTTCAAACAGCCACATCTTCCTCCTTCTCCTCCATCTTCAACCTCTCCCTCACTCCATCTGTCTCCAGCTGCTCCCTACCATCTTCCCTCACCCTCTTTCCCTGCCTTCCTCCTTTCATTTTTCCTTCCTTCATCAGTCTTTCCCTTCCTCCATCCATCCCACTCTTTTTCTCCATCTCTACGATAGTCTCTCTCTGCAGTGTCTCTGCATGTGTGTGTGTGTGAGAGAGAGAGAGACAGGGCGGGATAATCATAGCTAACCCAATAAAGCGTCGCACAGGCCCCCCTAGCCCATCCATCAGCCTGCGTCTGGGAAACGCTTCCCCACGCTACGCCGGCCCCACGTGGACCCAAACCTGACAGCCATATAAATGTCTGCAATATACATATCCCATATAAATATGTCTGCAGAAACCCAACACAGACTGGGGGGGGAGTGTGTGTGTGCGCTATCTTGTCTGTGTGTGGAGGAAAAACAAATAAAACACACTGCTACTTGTCACAGAAGATATAAAATAAATAATACGGAAGAAATGAAGCATGTACATATATGCAAATGTTTATGCAAATTATAATGTCTCATAATATCTAGTTCAACACTTTGGGATTCATATTTGTAATATAGCAACCACACACACACATATGTGACGGAGGAACAGAGGTGCAATGTGTTTTCTTTTACCTTCCAGTGAGTGGATGCCTTTCTCCCTCGACGTGTCGTAAACATTGTTGAAATCATCTCCTGCGTTTGGGTCGGCACCGGCTTCAAGCAGAACCTTCACCGCACTAAAACACACAACAGAAGACATAGACACACATTTAAACACACGTTATTACCCTGCGTACATCGTGTGTTATATATATATCTGCACACATGAACACAGACCAAGCCTTTCCTTAGTAATGATCCTGCCTTTACAGCAAAGATATAATCAGGTCTATGGGACGGCAATATGGATAGAATCTTATATCCCAAAATATGTACATTCATACTGTTATATCATCAACATATATTATGATATAGCACATTTTCTGGGAATCCTATTAAGAAAACTGTTTATAGATGAAGTATCAGAGGGTCTCCCGGTTTTTTGGTGACTCTAGTGAATTAAAAACAAATGAAAGTCCTTCATCACATTTATGCAAAAATATTGTAAATCCAATATTGTCGTAAAACAACTTTCTCATTTACAGAAGGGCCCTCAGTGGCCTCATACAACCAAATATATTAAAGGGATAGCTACCTTAGTGTAATTATCTCAGTTTGTATTGTCAAATTGCCCAACTCTTTCAAAGTCTTACTTTTTCTTAGCTTTGGTTACAGGAAGTAGGATGCAGACTGGATTTAGGACTTGTATGAGACTTGCTTTGTTTGTGTCACCAAACATAACCTTGACTCTTTAACGATGTTTCTCACACAGCTTGAAAACAAACACACAGATGCAAATAATTCCTCAATTGGCCGCGACTCTTCCACCTGATTGACTTCCATTTCTAGTCCGTCCCGTTATGGTGGATACACCCCAATGGCCGCTCCCCTCATTCACTTCCAGTCATCTGCTTTGTAACATGTACATATGTGTACATTGAAGGGGGCAAGGGTCGGGCCTGTTTCCGGCGCCTTTTGGGGCGGTCTGTGTGTTTGTATGTAGCACTTCATTGGAGCGTACCGCCTTATAGAACAAACACGAGAACCTCGGCAACACCAGTCACTGTGACCCAACGGACATTCCAGGTACCGTCTCTCCGTCTACAGAACACACTCCCACACACACACACACGCTTTACATTTACCACCATGAACGTGTGCAATGGCTTTGACATTGAGACACAGAATACACACACAAAAACTAGTCCGCTAGTTTTTGCCCACTGAGTGCGGGAACGGGGGCGATGGCCGAAACATGAACCCTGCCAGTTCGCTGCTGGCTGCCATTAAACCTGTGACTGCGTAATGCAGCCTGGGAGGGAGTGATGGATCATTTTCAGATAAATGGTTATGGCGGGGGGGCTGAGAGGTTTTAAATGGAGCAAAATGATTATTCATAGGAGGACGAGATGGACCTCTTTTATAGAGCAACTACACTTGACCAAGTAACCGGATACAGCTCTCGTTTAGGAGAAGCTCTGCTTTTGAAGATGAGTATTGACAGGAGATATGACCTCAGGAATTATGGAGGGACGTGGCGCATCAACTTGGATATTACACAGTCGGTTTAAAGGGGAGGTGTACAATTAAAGCAATTGTAATACAAAGTAAAGTAATGGTTCGAAAAGAAAAAGATTGAGTATATTTTAACATGGCAAAAATGTATTAAAAACATCAAACATTTTACATTTGACAGAGGCAGGATGGTATTTTAGGTATTTATCAGTAAAAAGACTAAGGGATGCAACTAAAAATGTTCTCACTAAAGACTTTGAGATGATTTTTTCTATGAAATATTTAGCAGAAAACTGTGAAAAATGCCACATGTTATTTCCAGGAGCCTGAGGTGTCGTATTCTCATCCACTCCATCATCCGACTTACAGTCTACACACAAAGACACTTAGTCTACTAAAATGGTAATATAAAGATATGATTAAAATAGCATGACATGTTTAGGTTTGAGAAACTGGAACTAGTACATTACTGACATTTTCGCTTAAAGAAACAACTGAAATTGCCATTGAATAATCAACATAACCAATACAATGTTCATGTTCTGAATAGTAGCTCAGAGAATTGTATTTGTGGGATAGTAGTACAGGTTTAAAAATCACAGTACAGTGTGTCATACGAACAAATAATTCCAGTATAATCAGTAAAACAAAACAAAGACAGAATTGTATAAAATTGCTGCCAGTCTCCCTGAATAATATTGAAATGGGAACAGATTTTGGTAGTGTGTGTTGTCTCATCACTACAGGACATGTTCCTGTGGGAGCGGAGAGCTGAGAACAGGCCGGCCTGGTCTTTGTGTCTGACCTTGCTGAGGGGGTATAAAGGACTATCGGGGGGTCTCCTTTTGTTACTGTATCACTGTGGCTTGGGGCGGCAGGGGGGCCGTGACCCACAGGGGGCTCTCCTCTCACCCTTGCAAGCACTTCTACAAACACCTCGATGCACCCTCCGAGACACATACACACAAACCCCAACTAAGGTTGGTCACACGAGGCTGGGCAGGACTGTGTGAGGGAATGAGACGGCCTGAAAAGAGTTAATGGCATCAGAAAGGTAAACACGGAGGGATAAATAGAGGAAAACTGCAGAGAGGAGGAGGAGGAGTGGATGAAAGGAGGGAAGTGCAGTGAAAAAGATGAAAGAGGGAGATTTAATTATACAGGAAAGTGCTAAAACTAATGAGCTTTTGAAAACAGTTGATGGTTTAACTAATCAACTGATGATCAAGTGGCTAACTTTATTTGGGACCTTTAGGAGAGCTGCAGCACTAATTTAAGGCCAAACTGAAGGCATGCAGAGGTTAATTAGGTTACACGCCCATTTAAAATGGAGTGGGCCAAAAGTTTACATTTACAGACTTCTAAAACATGTTCTCTGTAAATTAAAGCATTTTACATTTAGAAAAGGAAATGTGTCAGTTAAATGAGGATGTAGCAGCTGACTTAACCCCAGTGTCTCAAACGTTGTTCCATTGTGTCTGCTGTCTTGACCCTTAGTGGCTGTCAGGTTTATGTTGAAATTGAACATCCTTAACCTACCGTATGTTTGCCTTCCCACATGCTTTAAATCTTTGTTGAGGTTTTTGTTTTATTTTCTCCTTCTTTTAAGTGTAAAATTACATAAATGTCAAGATATAGTAAGTGCCATATAAGTGTTACAAAGCATCACCCGTGGAGTTGAGCGGGAGTCAGCGTCTTCCTTGAGAACACTCCAACAGACGCTTGAGACTTGGACACATTGATGGACGTTCCCACTGCTACTTCACCATCCAGCTCTTGTACCGGAAGTTCGAAATAATGGCTGCAGCTCACTTAACAAGCTAGAGCGCCTGGTAAATTTAACCCTCCAGCTTGTCCCGAGGTTTGCCAGCAGGTGACTGGTGTGACTGCCGGGGGCTGGTGTTAGTTTCTCATCCTGCCCTGGAGGGAAGACAGGAAATGGACACTTCCGTCTGTCCTGTGCTATAATAGACACCTGAGCCGAACTGACCATCCATGTCTCAGACCACCTGGCTCAGACGCTGGACCTCACTTGACCTCATCTCACCTGCACATCTGGGGTCAGAGAGATGCCAGGAAGTGAGGCTCACTGCTCTTTTTTATTCCAACCAGAGAAGCTGATTAGTCAAACTGTATTCTTTTAAGGTGTGCCCATTTCTTTCTTCCTTTGTTTCTCTCCCTGAGGACTCCTCAAGTGTTTCCTGTTATAATTTATTTTATCCAAATAAAAGGTGTCAGGATGCCCTATGGATTGTAAAGCCCCTTGAGGCATATTTGTGATATCAGGGTAATAAAATTGACTTGACCTCGTGATGCTAATGACTTAAATAGTTGCAAGTGTCCATGACTTATCTTTGATTTTCCCATTGACAATCATTCCTACAAAACAAAGTCGTAATAGATTGTATATAGAAAGGTGCCCATAATGTGTTTGCAATTTAGCCAGAACAAAATAACTGCAGCTTGTATAAAATAACCACATATTTTCAAAGACCTGTCTCCTTTCAAGCTTTTAGGAAACCTACTTTTTAAATTGAAACCACTTAAACCATGTCTATATTTCTCCATTAAAGCAAAGCAAAGTGCTGAAGTTCATGTTCAACAGCTATTATTATCATAACCTTTGCATGGTTGCTACTGTACAGAGCTGTAAAATCAAGGAGATCCCTCAATTCCAGCATTTCTTTTTCTCAATACAATTTTATTTGAATAACGTATCAGTTGAAAATGTAACCACTGTACACATGTTAAAAATGATTACATAAAAAAAGAATGTGGTTTTAATGCGACAAAGGTTAGAATTGAGGATAGAACATTAACGTTATTTTATATTGTAATGGCGCACCCAAGAAACACGTAGAGAGAACAATAAGTGTAGGAAACATTACTCTGTGGCAACTTAATTTGTCACTTAACCCGGCTGCTTACCATCACAATCATGTTGTATCGTGACCAAATGATAGGAATATTTCACTGGGTGTTTTCCCCCACTTTTATATCCAGCTAATCCTGGTCCCAAATCCATAATCCCACTCCACATCCCTCTCTCTCCACATCTAAGCTTTTCTGTTCTCTGCTTCCCAACGAGCCACTCATCCTCTCGTTCCATCATCCCTCCGCTTTCCCTCGTTTGGTCCCCCTGCCTCCCATCCAGTCACTCGGCCGACAGGTCGGAACGGTCAACAGGCGTTACACTTGGCTAAGCGCTCATTGTGCACGTGAAAGCAGCGAGGGAGGGATGGAAGGAGAGAAAGAGAGATGGAGATGGGTATTGTGTGTTAAAGAGTGCAAATAGTGGGCCAGGCCCTGCGCCTCCCAGATTTAGCCTCACATCAAAGCTAAGCAAACACACGCCCCCTCAATGTCTCACCCTTAATTCTTCCACACAGCCCTGTACTCCACCCCTGATTCTCTCACACAGCCGCACCTCGACCCCTGAGCACCAGAGATGATGCGCCAAGCTCCTCAGCCTTCACTGAAACAGCTCTGGTCAATCTTCTGTCTCTCAAAGCACTGTTACCACTTCTGGTCCAAGAAAAAATAAATACAGAGTGAGTGAGGGAGGGAAGTTATTCAGCAGTAAGATCCATGCTGACAGTCTAGCTACAGGCTAGACCTCGCTCATGAGTAATGTTTGCTGTGTTTTCACTTAACGGCTGCAAATAAAGTTGTGTGGGACTGAGTAATAGGCAGTTGGCCTGTAAGATATTTGGTATAAACTCCCCTCGTCTTTGTGTGTGTTTTCTGCGTGCATTCCCACCTGCATCCATACTTATGTGTGTGTGTGTGTGTGTGTGTGTGTGTGTGTGTGTGTGTGTGTGTGTGTGGTTATGGGCGTATGTGTGTTAGTGAGACATGTGTGACTGATGTGTGTGAACCGTGTTCTGTCTTCCCTGCAGCAGTGACGGCGCACTGGGGGGTTAGAAGAAGGGATTAAACACAGAGGAGTGTCACTGCCTCGCTGAGTTATAGCACTCATAACACACACACACACACACACACACACACACACACACACACACACACACACACACACACACACACACACACACACACACACACACACACACACACACACACACACACACACACACACACTTACTTTAAGGACAGTGCAGGGGCACACACAGGCAGTCCCGAACACATATTTGTGTCCAAAAACACATTATCCATACATCAAGATGTTACGCGCAACTATCACTCAGCACTCGTCGTGTAATTATAAAGACGTAATGTAGCTCAAACATCAGCAAAAAGTGAAGAAATCAAAGCACATCATTGTTTCAGTGTCTGAGAACGCGTTACAGACAACATTGTAACTAGAAGTGAGTGCAATTAACAATTCCTCTACACATCCATTTTTACCATTGATTGATAACTGTCCAAACAAATTGTGCAAATGTAGGACGTACTACTAAAAGAACCCACTTTAAAATCATATAAAAGTAGCAAATTCTAACGTTTGAGGAGAATGATCCATACAATTATTATTTATTTATGGACTTGACTCATCAACCAATTCTCAAAACTTGTATTAGATATTATTAGATATATTACGGTAAGTATTAGAACACATTAATATAAATACTGAAAACACAATAAACAATATATACTATAAAATCAAAGCCAATGCAGAAACATAACACCTGTCACATTTTAAATTTGTCTTGCATTTCTTTCATATTTTAAAAGAAGACTATTTTAATATTTGAGTTTCACATGGGGCTTCTCACCGGCACATTAGGCCGTTAAACAAAAAAAGTGACCACACAGTCATGATAGAAGAACAAAAAAAAAGCCTGTAAATTGGATTTGGCCCAGCCTTAACCTCGGCCCCTCTCTGTGCTGTGTGTGTTCTGGGGGCCAGGAGGCTAATTTAATTTGTTGGACAGAGGGATGGGGGAACGGGGAAAGACCGTCTGTCAGTCTGAAACTCGCACTTTGCTCTTCTGAAGGCCGACTGTAACAACTAGAGGGGGGACACGGATGACATATGCTCACATACTAACTCATGCAGACAGCTGCCCTTTACCAAAACACTACATTAATGTTACGTATGTTCACCAGAGAACATTTTGGAACTGAAAAACACATGACTTGCTCAGAAACAAACACAGACCTGTGCTGTCGGTTCATGGCAGCCACCATGAGAGCGGTCCAACCGAGACGGTGGCGCTGGTTTGCGTCGACCCCCTCTTTCACCAGCCTGATGGCAAAAAGAAACAAAGAGTAGTTTGAATTCCACATCGCCATTAATGTGAGCACATAGAGAGGCAACGTCATTAGGATTATGTTATTGACTTATCGTACGATAGATGAACATGACCTTGATCATTTTTGCTGACATCGACAATCCCTGTTGTGTTTACATGCGTGTTTGTGTAAATAAGACCGTCAACAACATAATGCGGGAATAAACAGCGGGGTTTTCCTACCATTATTAGACTTGGGAATTAGCAAACATTGCATTTTTTCTTTAGTAAAAGAGGCTAGGAGTCTATCTTATTTATCTTTCATCTATTACTATATTTTATTTATTCAGGATATTTTTAAAATATATTTTAAGTTCAGATTCCAATGTATGATCATTCCTATGATAAAAAGTCAATTTACTTCTTTGAAAGGGGTACTGGAATTATTATGCTAATAAATGATCATAACATCTGTGGAATTATATAATCTTAAAACAGACATGACATGTTAATCACAATTATGTTTTGTCCAACATAACTAGTTATTATGACAGGCCTACAGAGGGCGTCAGAAACAAATGCCCATATAGCAATGTTATCAAACCAATAGGAAAATAGAAGTTATTATTTTAACATATACAGAAGTATCCTGATGGAAGAATAAGTATTTGTTCACATTTAAATAAGGAAAAGGCGGAACATGATAATGCACATATGGCAAAACAAGAGATGGGGCTTGCCAGCAGCTTGAGGTACTGTATGGAAGAGCTGCCTTGTTAGACACACCAGCATGAAACCAGCCCCTGATATCTGTGTCTATATCTGACACACACACACACACACACACACACACACACACACACACACACACACACACACACACACACACACACACACACACACACACACACACACACACACACACACACACACACACACACACACACACTTGCTCTTTGACCAGTTAATGTGTCTGTATGTTAGCCAGGTGTGTGTGTTAAGTTTCCTGCCCGAGGGTATGACATCAGGTACTGGAGTGACACAATCCTTATAAAGAGTGTGTGTGTGTGTGTGTAAGTGATCCGTCTGTCGCCTTATGTGCTGAGCAGGCAGACAGTGTGTGTGTTTACAGTCAACACAGGGGCCTCTGTCTGGTCTCCACTCAGCTCTGAAGCTCTCTTGCTCCGTTTTCACTGCAGGGTCTGCATGCAGATTCAGGGTCTGGGTAGAGGAAACGGCTCACAACTAAAACCATGTCCAGGCTTTTCAGGGCAATGTACTTGGTTTATTCAAACTAAGCTATTTTTAAAATGTTTACAAAAGGCTCATTTAAAAAAGGAGCCATTGTGGGAAGTCAGAGCTTTAGTATTTCACAAAGACATGTCAGAAGAAGATCAAGAAAGATAGAGAAACATTTCAGATGTTTTTGCTGAAATGTTCTCTATATTTCAAGTGTTTGACTGATGTATCTGACAACTTGCACTTCAACAAAACTTGAATATTGTCTTGTCATTGTTGCATCAAAGAGAGCAGAGAAAGTGAGCAGAGCGTCAATTATTTTTTGTAAATCCTGCAATGAAACCAGACCTTATGATTGGGTTTACCAAATTTCACAAAATCCTTAAATGTGTGTTTTACTGGGCTATATGATCACAGAGACAACATGCTGTTTCACAAGCTTGGCTGCTAGACAACTGCACATATACATATCTAAAAATAAAGAATACAAGAATACAATTTGACCTGAAAGCAACTTCCATTCCTGAAATGTCCGCATTGTTATTAACAATTTGAACCCTGATTGGTGAAACCTGCTTATCAAAAATAAGGCTAGTCTCACAGAATATCGACTACACATACATTTTCCTCTGTTAAATTGCAATCTCAAGATTAGATAATATTTCACTTCTATCACAACTGCTTTATAAGGTCAGTGTTAAAACGAGACCTCTATCGTCTCGTCAGCCTCTCAGTAGACACGCCCTGACACTCTACCAGTTCTAGAAAACTAAACCAAAGCACTTAACACATCTGTGGGCTGCTGACTGGCCGACTGTCCGTCTGCACTCTCACCTACACCATCTGCCACATGGGCACAGGTAACCCAATCCAGCAAATGGAGACACACATGGATAAGCACATGTATGCTGCCCTAATGTACAGTACACTGATACAAATCATCAGTGATTTCACACATATATTTACATGATTATTACCTAGAGGCGGGCATGATTGCTCCAACCATACACCAATATGAAGAGGGATGTTTGTCTGTATTTTTTTTGAACCAATTACTCTGATCCGTCAAATCAAATGGCAGAAAAAAAGAAACCGTCAATACGCCAAACGTGTGATTACAGCGCGTTCACACAATCTAATTTGTAATACATCATCAGCAGAACAGATGGGACAAAGAAAAGGCCTGACATGGCTTTTCTTGGGTGGCTCTGGTAGATTGTCTCTGAGTGTGCAAGGGGAATTGTATCAGACTCGGAGCAAATGGCATTTTAATCCGCGAGTGAGAAAATATAAATAAAAGGGAATGAATACAAAGCAAAAGAAAAAATGATTCTTAAACACTTGAATCAAAGGGGGAACACAAATCAAGGCTAATTGTTGGAATTGAGTTCTGAGTGGCTAAGTGTGACATCCATCCTGCAAACAGTTGACACACACACAGATGGTCCTCTTCTTCCACCTGGTGGTTAATAATGGGACTGCAGAAAGTGAAACAACTGGATTTTAGCTGTTGCTTCAGCAGATGACCAGTTATGTATTTAAAGAAATGCTTTCCATTATATATTTACCAGAGCCCAATAGAGGTCAACAGTGACAAACCAATTTGGATTCAATCATTCAAGGTTTCTTTACTCAGGTAAATTGAGTTAATTGTATTCCAGGCTGAGTTAGATCAAATTAAGTTGCCCACTATTTCTGCCTCAATACATTGAAATGAAGACAATATTCGTACTGAGGATCAGGGGATATGGTTCTGACATAATTAGATACAATTGCCAAGTAAGCCAATTCAATTAAATACATTTAGATAACAATTGAATTTTAAAAATTACATATAACAATTAAAGAAAATTGGCGTTATGGCGTCAGTAATGTTATATCAATCACTGCTTTAATGACAAATTAAAGTTTGTTTCTGCTGTTGTCTGGCAAAATGAATAGTTGTTTTAAAGACAAAATAGTGCTACTTGTCATGCCATTTATTTAACACCCTTACTTTACAAAGTAAGCCTCCTTAAATCATGTGGTTCACAACAGAGAGCAAAGAATGTGTCTCTGCGTTACGGTGCTTGTATGTGCATGTGCAAGGTATTAAATTGTGTGGGCTTTGGGGGGGTACCTGGCAACATCTTCAGAGTTATTGGTCCTCGCTGCCTCCAGAAGAGCATCACCTTGTTTTGCAAAAACAAAAATGGAAAAGCATTACACAAGAAGGATACATAAAACTTGATCACATACATAAAATAAGGGATGACAATACTGTTTCTTTTAAATCAAATAACCAAATATCTTCACAATCAAAAATTGTCCAGTATGACACACTGTGCCTTCTGAGAAAATGTTCAAAGGGTTAGGGTTACTTTTTTTGAATGAATAAGATACGTACCTTTGTTATCAGAATCTTTCTTCAGGCAGAAGGCCAAGGCTGCAGCAGACAGCACACCGGCAGAGGCCACTCCTGCTGGGCCGGCTCCCCCACCTGTCCCCCGGCCCTCACCTCCACCGCTTTCCTCCCAGTAGTGGTTGTTGTTGCGCCCCCTGTTGGCCAGAGACGCCCATGAGCTGCGGCGGTTCTCCAGGTTGGAGAGCCATCTTGGGGCGAGATGATGGTACTGCACCGCAGGGTTCACACTGGTACCAGCGGTCTCCTCGGATAAAATACCCCTCCTGGAGATCCGGGATGTTGACACGATGGGGTTGCGGTTGTTCTCTGCCGGTTTCTCCCGGGTGCCCTGCCGAGCAGCACCGTTGGCGCTTGTCTGGAGGACGCGGCTGCACGGTGACAGGCTGCGCGACCTTCGAGCAATGAGCCTGGTGGGAACCGATGATAACATGGCGAGGATCTCACCGAAAATGAACCGGGGGATGATACCCTCAGTCTTAATGTAATTTCAGGGGTAATCGGGGCCGGGGACACCACTGTAATCCGATGAAACAGCCGTTAAACCACGATTTCCAGGCAGCTACTTTCAACCATGGAGACGAAAACAACCATTCACCTCATCGTAGCGCGGATGTCACCAGAACGCGCGGTGCATTGTGGGAAATTGTGTTCTACTGGACGCTTCGGCGTCAGGTCATGTGCACACGGCAAGAGGCATAATTCAATGTTCACTTAAACCAAGTTAAACTGTTTTGAGACGCGCAACTACAGATTTAGATAATCACACAACCCAAAATAACACATTAATCCTTTAGAAAAATGCTGACATAACAGACTTAGAGTTTATACTTCTAATGTTGCCAAGCACGAACAAAATGTTACTTTATAAATGCCATATCTATACCTACCTTCTTACAGGATAGGTTTTCTGTATTTCTTACTAATCATAGGCCTACAACCAAAAAACAGCTATTGACGCTGTTATATATTTTTTTCTAACAGGAGAAGATGTCACATTGCATTGGTTTCACTTTGTATTTACTGCGAGCTGAGAGGATTTCTGGTCCTTTCGCAGGATATTGTATACGAGAGGCCCTGAGAATAACAAAGCACTGACATTTAATGGCATAGGCAGTCGTTTTGTCAGTGCAGGCTACTTGTCCCTCAGTTCCTCATGGCCACCAGATGGCGTTAGAACACAGTGCTGATGTGTAACAGGCTTCACAGGCCATTGCAGAAAGTGTCATCATCTTCATTAAATGTCTTTAGTTTTGGCCATAATAATGACAGTGGCTGGAACTTACGAGCAAAAGGACAACACAGTTCAAGACCCTAGCCTCAGACTCTAAACATCTGAAAAGTGTAGTCATTTTAAAACTGTTCTGTAATTACTGTGACACATTTTTTAAATGACTATTCTTGAAATACAATTTAAGCAAAGCCATTCTGACATATACACGAGTGGACACAATTTACTAGAAGGTTAAGTTGTCTGCTGGCAAAAGGCTTACTGTGGCTAACCAGATATGAATCATAGAGGGCTTCAGGCTCTGCCATCATAAATCCACTGGCACCTTCACCGGCAATGCTGTCTAAATGTCAGTGTGGCTTTGCCATTGTAAACACCTGACAACACATCCATTCTCTCCAACAAATATAGCTAAAGTTACCCACAACAACCTGTCGATAGGTTTCTAATGCATATTTTGAAGATATCATAAATAACTGTTAATTCTAATTCATATTTACATCGCTTTCAAATGTATTTACCTCACACCTTCCTTTACAGAGTCCATCAAAGTCTTTGTTCACAAGCATGGGATATCATATGTAAGTAAAGTAAATAAACAATACATGGTAAAAATAAAACATCTTTAATATTGTTTTGCTTTACAAAAAAGTGCTCATCTGCACCATTAGAGCATTCTTGTTTTTCATGTTCCTAAATAAATCAGATTCACTGACCTTGCAGCAAACATTTCGACTCAATTCACAGGTGGAAAAAAGTACCATTAACCAAGGCTCTGTCTTAAGACTAAATGCAATGTAAAGCATCAAATAGTTATGTATTGATTATGATTGTATTTGACAGGTCAGAATGTCTGCTTTGAAAATGATTTACTTCACTTGGTTTCGCTCCACATTTTCCCCACATGGTCAAGTGTGGCCCTCCTGTAACACCCCCAAGTTATGGAACAAATGTTGTAGACATACTAGATAATAGTGGAATATTTATTGTATAAATTGATAGAATTGAATGATAAAGATCATATGATAACCATCCTGGTGAGAAATGTCCATTCTCACTTCTCTCTCTCTCATGAGGTCAAAGGTCAGGGGCAGAATGGAACACTTTTCTTATTCAAAAGACAGTTTTAATAATTAAAAAAGGTATTTCTTCTGCGTAAAGGAAGACATTTAAGTGTCATTTTAAGAAGAAAGAATGTGAGGTGCACTTGAGAATATCTTGGCTTGAAGATGTCGTTAGCACACCCACAGATCAAATTGAATGTAGGAGACCAATAATGGGCTTACACACTCCAAGATTAAAGGAGTGAGAGCGGTGTGTATAAGAAGAATTACATGACACACGGAGTGGAAAATATTGGAAACAGGCAAACAGAGTAAGGGAATATATACGCAGCTCGCACACACACACACACACACACACACACACACACACACACACACACACACACACACACACACACACACACACACACACAGTTCATCTGCAGTTACAGTTCATAAGGAAGTATGAATCAATTTTTATTTATATAGACCAATATAAAATAGCCTCTATTCCAGAAGACAGGTGAAGGCTGAAGAGACTTCACACGTCAGCCAACAGGGGCCAGGCGCGCCCCCGCGGCTCGGTAAACTAAGTAGTTTGCAAAAAGGTGCACGTGTACGATGTGATAGCGCGGGTTGCGTTCAAAAGCTATCGGATATGAAAGCAACAGGCGTAGCTTAACTGTTTGAGCTGTAATGGAGACTATTATTGTGTAGCTTCTTTAAGAAGTGCTTAAAAATATAGTTAAATATGTCCAAGTAAAAGCCTAGGGCCCTTCTCACTCCAATGTGTTAGGCTGTTTGATGTGCAATGCAGATCTGTTTCCAAAGTGCTACACCTTGACTATTTTCCTCTTTTCTCCAGCTTTAAGGTAAGAGCTACCATAATAAGGATATAGTTTGAAAACAATTGTGTATAATTCATTTCATGTAATGTATACACCACTTTTACATTGGTGCACATAAAATGATGTTTTCCAATTAACTATAGTTCCAACAGAGTTAGCATAAGCTAGGCTAGGTTAGGTTCCCAACATGTAAGCGATCAACTGTGGGTAACTCTGTATTTCACAATGTTTTCAAACACATTCACGTGAACTTAACATTAGTAGCTGTAGTGGGATGCACTTTACAGAAGATGTCATTAACAGTCTAGGATGCTAATGTTTGCAATCTCTTTCTGTTTAAATGGTTTAAAATAAATCCATGAATAGAGACTGCCTTAAATTGAAGCCAATTAATTAAACAAAGAATTTATTTATTTTTAAATAAAAAAAAGTAACGTGCAAAAAACAAAGGTTGATATGGCATGAGGTTATATTTCAGCTCTTTTATGATACAGTAAAGTAGACTCCCTCTTCATCAACTAAATATATATATGTATTTACATGTATTCATTCATTTACTCTACAAAATAATGTAATCCAACCCAAGGTCTTTGTCGCTGTTTTACGAGGAGCGCCTGAAGGCAGCACAGGGAGGCGTTTCCATTGTAGCAGCCCCTGCGTCGCCTGCCTGTTCAGCCTGATTTCTCCACCTCTCCCCCCCTCGATCTCCCCTCTTCCTCTTATTTCTCACCGCATCTCCTCCACCACCTGCCACAGCAGCGACGCAGCGATGGAGAGCCGCTGCAAATGATCCTAAGCTCAAGAAAGACTGCAATTGAGAGAAGGGAAAAGAAAGGCAAAGGTAGGGGAAGACGGATGAAGAGGGAGACACGGAAAGTGGGAGATAAAATCGGTGAGAGACAAGCGGAAACAGAAACATATGGTTTGGCTCAAGAGTGGCTGTTTCTGAGGACCTCGCTAAAACTTATTCAACCACCGTCATCAATTAAAAAAGCCACATTTGAATCTACTAATACATCTGCTCTCACCTGTGTGAGTCTTTGCTTATAACCCCCCTGTTTGATTAGTTTGTGCAGGGTGGATGCGGTTGTTGTACCTCCCTCTATGCGCACACACATACACGCACGCTGATCATCACAAGACGCGGTGCAGCCTACAACAGCTTCTTGCAAGGAGGAAATTGAATTAGACAAGTTATTCCCACAGAAGAAGAAAGTGGTTGGCTCTCTGCGTTGCCTTCATATCCCCGGCTCACCGACAATCCCCCCGGGCCCGAAAGGAGTCTCACTACCCCCTCTCTTCTCCCACCTCCACCCCGGTAACAAGCAATGTCTGGACAGACTGTGACCATACCGGATGACCGGGCGTTTGCCAGCTTCAAGGCGGAGTGTCTGTGCGAGGAAGGCTGGAGTATCAACCACAACAAGGGGGGCATCACGGTGTTCACCCAAGGTCTGGAGGAAGGGAAGTCCATTCACAAAATTAAGGTGAGACACTGTTTAACATTTCACAGAAGTCCCAAAATGTGTTTAAATATGACAACGTATACAATTCATATGCGTTAACTTTCTTCTTGAGGTAATAGAAACTGTTGTTGAAACACCTTCTTGGCTGGAAGGTGATATTTTCTCTAAATTCCCATATGATTCAAACTGCTGACATGCTTAAACTGATGCTTTTTGCTTCATGCAGAGGATTCTCCAATCCACTAACATTCATTGCATTTCAAAGACATTTATTAAGAAAACACATCGTTCTTTGTTGTCCCTGTCTAAGCAAACAAACAAAAAGGGTTAATAGTTAGGATATTATGCGAACATTGCAAATTTTAAACCTCCAATGTGTAACTTTTTTAATATCACAGTTTAGTGCACACATCCTGTGTTGGATTCAATTATGTATTTATAAATGTGTGCAATGGCAGGAGTGTGAATACATCGCCTAATGCACACTTTCAAAATGCCTGGTATCATGGAGAAGTGAGAGCCTCAGGAGTCAGGTTTAATGCTCCAGAGAGACACCATTACACGCTGCCAGTGAAACTATTTTCAAGTCTCTACCCAAAAGCATATTGTGTAGTGGAAGGTGTTATATGTCGGCTCTCATTGTTCACTTCTGTGTAGCTGGTTTTGTGTACAGTTTGTGATTCCACACAGCACAAGGAAGTGAACAAAAGCTAAAACGGTACAATAGAACATTGCTGATAGACACAAAAACAGAAAATAAACCAATAGGTTCAGTTATGAATTGCATTTCTATTACGTGGTTACATCTCTTTGAATTTGACATATGCTGCTTTTTTCCATTTCATACTCTTCTACATTGAGTCATTTGGGGTTTAATGAGAAACAACCAGGTCAAATACCTTTCTTTGGACTTTGATATTTTGTGTTGGTTATTTGTCAGTCTTTCTCTTGTATTGACTAAATTATAAACTAGTTGTAGCTCTGCCCTAGTGCAGGCTACAGTTAGACATTAACAAGGTGCAGTACAGTAGGTGGGAACAAAAAGTGGTTCCTGATCATTGTTTAGGTAAGGCAAATAATGCGATAGGCTGGTGAAAGCATATGATAAGAAATATTGCTATCCAGTGAGAAAGCATTCGTGGCAGCGTGGCAGTTTTTTTTGGGATTCGATGTGAAGCAGTCATTACGACGGCAGTGTCACTTTAATCTATGGAAACTTAACTGCTGCTGTATCATCAACACGCATTAAGTTTCACCAGTCATTAATAATGCTTTGTTATTGTGCCAGGACAACTAATTCCCTACTTTCCACACATATGAAGATACAAAGTAAAAGTTTAATACAAAAAGTGGTGTAAGCCATGATAAAGTTTGTTGTTTGTTAGTATAAATTCCTTTTCACAGTACATTCATTCATATATATTTAGGTTGTATATAAATGTTTGTAAAGATGGTATAAGATTTCCATCCAATGTAGACTATGTGATTTGTTCTGCATCTAACAACCAAATCTATTAGCCAATGAGATCCACCCAGCAATTGTATTAAATGAGTCAAATAATATATGTTCGCTGTATCGGTTGTGCAGACTTTGCCGGTGCACACTATAGTCTCTACTGTGGCCTCAAACCTGATTGACATGTAATGTACAGCTAAACTGGCTCAGAAGCTCTTGTAGTGTTGTCACTTGCACTTTAAGACTGATTGTCCTTCACAGCTGACAGTTTTTGGGAGGTTGCCTCCACATTTCCAACCTTTATAGTACTTTCTAAACTGACACTATAATCTGATACCAGTAATTTATTCTGGCAAGCATTGACCCATAGATAAAAATGAAACACATTGTCCTGTGTGTGTGCTTTCCTGCTGGTGCATCCTGGTCTGATGTAGGTGCGCAAGCCACCAGGTGTTTACTTTGTTAAATAAATTAGTGTGTGCATGCATGGGTGTGTGTCTGTGTACGTAAGGGTGAGCAGGGGCCAAAACTGACAAGGGCTTTTCCAAGCCCCCCCTCCAACTACAACTACGGTGTCTTTGTACCTGTAAGGAAGGGTCTGTGTGTATTTTCATGTTTGTTTGTTTTTTTGTGTGTGTGTGTGTGTGTGTGTGTGTGTGTGTGTGGGAGGGGGGTGTATATGTGTAAACGGCTATCAGGATGCTGGAAAGGTCCTCATTTGCCAGTTTGATTCCTCAGGGTATATACTGTGTGTGACAAAGGAGAGGTGTATTATGTCTGCATTAGTTGGGAATAACTTGTGTGTGGGTGTGTGGGTGTGTGTGGGTGGGTGTCTGTGTCTGTGCGCAGAGGGTAAGAACAGGTGTGTTTCCCCAGGACAGCTCTGCAAACACAAGTAGAAAGTGCACACAGACACATTTGGAGTTATATTTACATAAAGATAAAGTCACAGGGATACCTTTCCCTTTATCTTCATGTAAATATAACCGTTACAAGAGCTTTGTTTTGCATGGTTAGTATGGATCATGCTAATAGTTGTTTTTGTCTATCTTTATTAGCATATATACAAATAAGTCAAAGATGCAATTTATAAAATGCAAGAGAATGTGACGTAGAATTGCTTAAAAAAAGGATCTCTCTTCAGGCAGCCTATCAAAGGAAATAACAGGTATGTATTACAAACAGTATGTACAAATCAATAGTTTTAGATGACATAGTTTGGCTTGACAACAATGCATCCCATTAACACCCTTCTGGTACACAAGTATAATGGGTCAGTCCTAGACCCACACACACTAGGAGTACTCACTCGAATAATGCATAGGTGTGTGTGGGTAAGGGTAGGCGCACACAGCAGTTCCACAGATACAGCTATTCTATTCATAGACGAAATAAAAGCATGCATCTTTGCTGATGCGTGCCGAATGATTAATGTGTGTTGAGACTATTCCTTCGTTCCTGTCTCCATCTACACTATAGCATTAATATCAATAAGGAAAAAGTGATACATCCCAATCAGAAAGTGAGAGAGAACATACTGGCAATCATCATTATCATTAGCGGACTAATTATCATCAGCCACATTGTAATCATTGCCACTGCCATATTCAAGACTTTTGTATCACTGTGTAATCACAGCTGTAACTGTCATCAACAACATCAACTCATTTGTCAGCACATGACTTCCCCACACAATGCACTATGTGTGGGTGTGTATAAGAGTATATTTGTTTTTGAGTTTGACAAACTGTCAAGCACATACCTGGGTTTGCTTGCTCCCCCAAACAGGGAAAGCCCAGCTCTGAATCACACGTACACATTTTTATCTTTTCTTGTTTCATAATTGTCTTCTGCCATCATGTATTGGCACCCACGGGAGCAACGATGAGAGTTGACAGGTTGGAGGGACCCAGGGAGGAGGGGAAGAAAGAGAGTGTCAGGGAGACACGAGTGAGTAAGACAGGGAATAAGAGAGGGAACAGGTATTGGGTGGCGTGGGTCGGATGTGCAGGGGTCAGAGGTCACTTGGTGCAATCTGAGTGGGCAGCGTGGACTCGGACAATACAGGAAAAAAGCCTCACAACACACATTTTATTTGTGTACCTACTTGTCTTCGTTTTTCCCTCGTTCTGTCTCTGCTTTATCTCTGAACTCCCTCTCACCCGCCTCTCTGTTTCTCTGTCTCCTTGCTTCATCTGTTAGCTTCACTGAATTAGTGTTTAATAGAATTATACACACATGTACTTTCCTGGCGTATGTCTTCTTTCTGCACTGTACGCCTTCTTCTATCTAGAGTTCTCCTCTGTTGCCTTTTCTTTTGGTTTTCCTTCCTCCTCCTACTCCTGTTTCACCTTGCCTTTTGGATACATAACATCCATTATTCTCCCTGGTCTTTGTGACCTACAATACTGAGCCAATCTGTTTGCACACACGCACACTCGCGCACACATATGGATATCAAATATGAGACCTTACTGGTAGTGTAGCACTGTCATTGTTGCCTTCGGTAGATATAACAAGCATAACATTCAAACTTTTTTTTTGTTTTATTTCAGCTAAGGTACACTAAAATAAAACAAATTGGCACAATTCATGTAAACTTTATCCCTTTATACTGTATGTACTCGTACGTGTTTTTGTAGTTCATGTTAATGAGTCAAAACGAGCCAGTCATTTTGTAGCCTATTAAACAAAAAGTTTCCATCACTGCTACCAGCAGGAATCATCATGCAATCTCTTTTATAGTCTTTGTTTTCCTTTAATGCCATTCTGCAGCTGTCTCTTAAATAGACTGGCATTAATTTGGTTGAGGCTCAGTATCAGATGACTTTACGATCACTAACCACAATTTGAACGATTAGCTTGTTTTTGTAATCGTAAGTGCTATATTTCCTGGCCTTTTCCATTATATTTTACTTGCATCACAGTTCTACCAGAATAAAAGACTTTAATGTCATGCATAATAAAACTTAGTGTAAAAAAAAGTCATGCAGAGTGCCTCATTTTATTATGCACTTAGTGGCTACTGTTATTTTGACAGTGTCAGAATTAGCATTGCTGTAGACTTTAGGTAACTCTTTTTACTTTTTGTATATGACATAATTCTTAGTGTGTAATTATTAAAGGTATTGCAGATTCATATTTGAGTACGCAATTCAGATATATATTTTTTTATAAAAGTTAATTATTATGAGCCTTTACACCTTAGAGAGCTGTACAGCCAAATGAAGAGTACATGTTGTGATCATTTTCATAAATTAAGCCTTTGGGATCAAGGGAAAGAAATTGAGTTCCAACCCTTCTGTACTGATATATTATGGGAGTTCAAATCATCACTCAACCATTTCTTTTTCATTCACTATTCTTCTCTGGCTCAGCCGAGCTTGGCCTCTCACTTGCTCCGAGTGTCTTGTTATGTCCTTCATTTCTCTGTCCTCTGTTTGTTATTTTTAAGACTAGTTCCCCCTGGTAATTGTAACTGTAGTAACAGCTTTACCCAAGAGCTGCAGACTTGTCGTTACACAGCACGTATATGTACAATGCCATCTACTCCAAAGACAACATGAGTAGAGGAGTCCCTATGGTTTCATTAATAAGCTGTGACACACTACACCATACCTCTTCCACATCAACACCTATGTATAAATAATGTATTTCTCTTAGATGTTCTTATATGCCCTATCATTTATCTAACATTTTTTTAATTTAGTTTCTGGGATGAGTATGGCCTTTTTGAAATCCAACCTCCTGCTACAGTTTGACAAACTGTATGTCTTTCTGTTCTTTACTGATTGTGTTGTTTTCCATTATAGAGCTCAGGTCCAGTAATGACTCATCTGCGGCCTGTCTCTTGATTCTCTCCTAATATTCTCTCTCTCTTTCTCTTTCTCACACACTGAAACCCACACTGTCTTTTTCTGACACTGATACTTTCACACCATCTAATCTTTAATCATTTACACATCAGTTTACAATTTACTATCAATTTATTGGATGCAACTTCATTCAAATGTAATGGATTTTCTTACTCCGTAGTTTGCATTAGTCTAAGTTCTGAAATGTTCTGCATGATAAGTGCAATTGCATGAATTACGTATAAATCTTGTTTAGTCTGTGATTCAGTTATTTTAAAAAAAATTAACACTGTCTCTTTCTGTCCTTCTTACTCTTCCAGTGTCGGATGGTGTGTAAGGATGTGTCTGCTGAGACCATGTACGACGTTCTCCATGATATTGAATACAGGAGAAAATGGGACACAAACGTCATTGAGACGTTCGACATCGGGAAGCTTACGGTCAATGCGGATGTTGGTTACTACTCATGTATGTTACACACTCGAGTGCTGCTTAAAGAAAAGCGTTCACTTGTTAGTAATATGATTTGGGGCTTTGGAGGGAAGCAGAGTTAAACAGAAAGTGAACATACATCTACAGTTCACTGTTTAATTCATCAGATTTCTCCTGTGTTTTAACAGGGAATTGTCCGAGTCCTCTTCGGAACCGGGATGTCATCACGCTTCGTTCCTGGCTACCAATGGGGAAAGATTACATCATCATGAACTACTCTGTCAAACATCCCGTGAGTAAAAACAAACACACACACAAACAGGTTAGATTTGTTCAGCTGGGGCCCTGCTCATTTGCTCCCATTTCACTTCCTCCATATGTGTTCAAAAGTGCATTGTGAAACACACGGCCCTTTTTGAAATGAGCGCACATCAGGTGAGCCAACATGATCCAGTTAAGCAAGCTTAGGGCGTTGTACTGTATGAATAAAAATCCTTAAATATTTGTGGAAAGGCAGCAATGCAAAGCTGTGTGTGTCAGTCATTTTAAAATACCTACTGCATTCTGAAAGAAAAGACAGTTTGGCACCTTTCCAAAGAGAGAGCACCCCATGCCTCTTGCTGAATGCTTTTACCTGGCTGGAAGCAAGATGGATGCACTGTCTGCTTGCACTTCTTCAGTTTAAGCATAGGTAGTTAATGTGATTCAGTTGAATGCATTGTGTTTAGAGTTCAGCTTCTAGTGGTGCTTTTTAAGAATCAGAACGATTTAAATGCCAAAGGCCAGTAAAACAAAGGCTTATTAGAGAAGGCAGAGACCATGTGAGTGACGTCAAGTTCGGAATCAGGCCTCAGACTGTACTTTGGCTCTGTTTCTGTGTTTCCGCGTTCAACAGGAACAAAGCGACAGTAATGTATTTTCCTCTTAGGTGAAAAAAACAATTATTATCAATTAATCTGCAAACCAATTGTCTCGTTTATAAATTGTCCATAAACAGCTTGATTTGTCCGACTAAAACCAAGTGATATTCTGTTTTAAAATGCATTACAAAAAGAAAACCTGCAACCAGATAATGTTTTATGTTGTGTTTTAGATAGGAAAAGGAAAGGAAAAGTTACTTATTTGATTAACTGAATATCAAAATAGTTTCAATTTTTTGTTATAACTCTCTCCATTTGTGTTGCTGTCTTTTTCTCGCTTTTTTTCCTGCTTCTCTCTCCGCCTCTTTTTCCCTCTCCATAACGGTTTCTCAGTTTCACTCACTAATATGATGTTTACAATAGGATAAGACTTCTCATGTGACTCATAGCTGTTGACTTCCACCTACCCCTTCCGCATTCCTGCATCAATAAGTGGCTACCAACTTAATTCTGTGTGTGTGTGTGTGTGTGTGTGTGTGTGTGTGTGTGTGTGTGTGTGTGTGTGTGTGTGTGTGTGTGTGTGTGTGTGTGTGTGTGTGTGTGTGTGTGTGTGTGTGTGTGTGTGTGTGTGTGTGTGTGTGTGTGTGTGTGTGTGTGTGTGTGTGTGTGTGTGTGTGTGTGTGTGTGTGTGTGTGTGTGTGTGTGTGTGTGTGTGTGTGTGTGTGTGTGTGTGTGTGTGTGTGTGTGTGTGTGTGTGTGTGTGTGTGTGTGTGATTAGCCAAGGTCACTGTATAATCAGTAGAATTTGATAGCTTGGCTGGTGGAGTGCAGCTAAAGGGGATCCTTAGAGCTGAGATCACACGTCCACTGCCAGGAGTCACTCCACTTATCGTGTGTTTGACACCACATTTCTCTACACTCTTTCCCGTGATAAATAACTACGTATTTTCAGTCAGTTTTTCAGCAATCACCCTTCGAGATCCACATAACACTGCCCTGAAGTAACTGTGTTAGTCTAACTTGTCTTTGCCAGTGAGGCCTATATATGTATATCAGGGATACAGCTAATGACTAATTTATCCGGTTATCTATTAAGCCCTCTTTTAGCCACAATGGCAGCCTGGCTCCAGAGATGACAGCACTATTATTGGATGGATAAAAAATGCTTTTGGTAATTTTTTTACTAATATTGTACCTGCAACGCTACCTCAGCTGGACTTTATGTTTAATGCTTTAATGAGCAAATACGGGCATGCCAGGGGTGGAATGTAACAAACTAAATGTATTTAAGTGCTGCTTTTTGGTACAAGTTCAAGGTTCTTGATCTTTTCTTGAGTATTTTATTTGAATGTTTCTTCATACTTCTACTTCACTATATTTCAGCGATAGTTCCTGCTTTATTTTTCCTCTACTACATTTATCTGACAAGTTACTTTTCAACCTAAGAAGAAGTTAATGAAATACAATTGTTTATTATGAATTATGAAGTCAAACTACTGAAGAATTCATAGGCCTAAGTGAAAACAGTAATGATAAGCCAATTAAGTGATTAGTATATTGTCCTTTTGGTAATTTACGATGTTAAAAAAACCTCTTTCCACCTTTTCAATCAAAGGTTTTTCTGCATATCAAATGTTAAGGTCCATTTTCCTCATTTACGTACATACTTCAATTTAAAATCATTTTAAATGACTTCTTTTGCTTAGCTTGCTCAACCACTCACAAAGCAACACTTTACATTAAGCACAGCCTTACAGATGCTGTCATGACTCTAGACTCTATGTTGATTATTCTTTAAATATATATTTGAAAGAAAATGCAGATTGTAAGTTACTAGATCCCAGGTTGTGAACTTGTGTTTATGGTGACTTTCGCTTAAAATCCTCTGATCTCTTCTAAAACATTACCTCAGAATCTTATAATGTTCTCCCTGAATCCCAAGAAACCTGCAGATGTAAGGTTTAACAACAACTGTCCTTGCACTGTCAGCATAAATTCTTACAGAGGTGCGGGCACTTTAAGTTGAATAATAAGGAAAATGGTGAAGCAGTTATGTGAAGTTCTTCTCTGATAAAGGTTCTTTACAGTACATTTCATTTAGCTGACTGCTGCTCTCTCTGTGTCGCAGTGTGCCTAGGGTTTAGCACAGGCTAACCAGTGCTGTACTTTATCATCATGAATAATAATCTTAGATATGTAGTCAAAGAAGCCAGCAGTGGGCATTAACTGCTGTGTTATTCACAGTGTGGACCGAATATGCACCAGAAAGATGACTGAAGCAGAAAATGTGATATACTGGCATCAGAAACCCACAAATAACCCAGAATCCCAAAGCTTACCATGCACAATGTTTTCCATTTGACTGATGGACACAAAGGGCTAATACAGTTTTCTTTAAAGTAGTGGTTTCTGAATCTGCTCTGCTTTTGTGCATGTGTGTGTCATTCATATACTGCAATATTGAAATCTGAAGCCACCAATTTAAAGTAATAATAATGATTTTAGTAGGCTGCTGCTCCTGTTCAAGGTTAGTACTTACAATGAATAGGGATTATAATTATGTGGGTGTTTGTGTGTTTTCTCTACAGAAATACCCTCCTAAAAAGGACAAAGTGCGAGCTGTGTCCATTCAGACTGGTTACATGGTCCAGAGCCAGGGACCAGCCAACAGCTGTACCCTCACTTACATGGCTCAGGTAGATCCAAGGGGTAAGTCGGACACACAAGCTCACACTCACATACACACACATTCACACACAAAGGCAATCGACACAAGGACAGGCTCGTACGGAAGAGGAAAAATAGAAGTTCAAAACCAAGAATAAAACACACACACGCGCACACACACACACACACGTGCTTGACGCTCATATTTCTAATGAATGATTCATTCCCCTGCCTTTATGTCAAATGAGTCGCCATAGAAACCGTATGAAGGACAGAGTCTATTTCACTCAGCCACCTCATTCTCTCCCTTCTCTCTTTTCACCTATTAAATTGATCCTCCCTTTAATTGACTTCTTTGCTATCACACACTTTTTAATTGTGCAAATGCCTTTATTCAGAGTGTAAATGCCTTTATTCAATGTGTGTGTGGTAGTAAGGAGCAAGTTACTAAGCTCCACTTTGATCTTTGAGGACATGACATGCAATAAAGCTAACTTTAAATCCCTCTTTTACGTCTCTTCCCTCTTCCTCTTTCGTTCCACTTTTCATTGTCAAACCTTTTCTCCTTCTTCCTCGGTTTACTTGTGTGTCCTTGCAGGTTCGTTACCCAAGTGGGTTGTCAACAAGTCCTCCCACTTCCTTGCTCCTCGGGTAAGAAATTTACAGATTAACAGGGGTTCTGTGTTATGTGTTTGCAGACCTTTTAATCCACCGGCACTAATACATCCAATTTATAATCTGTCCTACACATTCCAGAAACACACTAGTATTTCTGAGTATATAGGACAACATAGCTGTTCAACAAGATGAAAATAACAATATTGATGTGCCACATACTGTAGTACATATAAAAGCATTTAGGATTAAACATTTTGTACAATCTTACTGCCTTACTGCTTGCTGTGGTTGTGAATGATTAAATCTGATCTATAAAACATAACAAATATGTTGTTTATGTATGTTGTCTATTTATTATCTTTTTAGGCAATGAAGAAGATCCACAAAGCCTGTTTGAAGTATTCTGATTGGAAGAAGAGACACAACCCTGGCTTCAAGCCCTGGCTCTACCCCGAACAGACTACATTACCCAGCATCCCTCTGTCTGAGCTCAGCATCCAGCGTGCTGAGAGCCTGGAGAATATTGATGAGAGCTCCCTGGCCGAGACCCAGGAGAGAGAAGACAGCGACTAACACATACTCGCACACACACAGTCATGGATTCAAACACACTCAAACAGTACTGCAGGTTTACATGCATGCCAGATACACATCCATGATTCAACTGATGTATATGTGATTTTATAGTGTGCATGCACATGCAATTGCATATGCAGGCATACTTACTGGCACGTGTACTTAAGCATGCATGCACACAGACATACTACTTCCCATCTCATACTTACATACATAATGTATCAACACATACATGCAAAATAGATGCATTCACAGATACACACCCACCACTCAGAAGCAGCATCAAAAACTACCCAATTATAAAGTCACTAAACTCAGATTCATTGTAATCAGTAAAGTGGCTGTGTTTTTTCATGCTCCTTGAGGGGATATCATATTTTTCTGATTAGGACCTATACAGATAATCATAGCAAAAATATATTTTCGGTAAGATTTACTGTTGAAAAGTTTACAGACTGAACCTAAAATCTAGCTCTCATTCAAAATATGAACAATGGATTTCAAAGTTATACTACTCTGTCTGTGAGTTATGGGTTACAATCTATTTAATGGTAAAGCATCTCAGCGCAACCCCTTGTCTTGTATACATACCTGTGTACACATATGGTCACATGCCATTCATTGATACTTATTTTATGCACCCAGCTGTGTATACACACACACACACACACACACACACACACACACACACACACACACTCTACCCATGTTGTCTCTGTCTCATTATGTGTCTCCATCACATTTTGTAAGCACATACCAAATATGCAGGTGTGCAGAAGGCAGCTGGAACCCACAACATACACACACAAACACAAAGTCAGATGTTACTCACATACTGTGTCCACTCCTCTAATCGAGAGATGTATGAATTTATTGAGAGTTTAAAAAAATAAATAGAGATTCCTACAAAGGTTTTGAAGATTCAATGGTGATCCGAGTGTTTTTTCTCTCTATATGCTAGGCTTGATGTCTGATGATGCAGGATTATTTGATTGTGCTAAACTAGGTATTGGTTGATTGCTCTTGTCTACACACACACACACACACACACACACACACACACACACACATTGATCCTATTGATTAACCGTTATTCCCTAATGGAAAAGTGTGCATGTGTGTTTGTTTGCTTGCCTGCACTTGCATGTGTGTAGCATGTTTGTGCACATTGGCCTAGATCAGAATAAGGAATTCCCCAATCTGTTGGCATGGCAACTCTGAGATCGACTCAGCACTGAAAAGGAGACACATTTTTCTGTCAGAGGTGAATTATTGCAGGGTGTCCGCCCCTTCTTCAATGTAGAATTCTTAACATGCATATTGTAAATGCACCACATGTTCACCAGCTTTAATTTCTCTTTTCCCTGTAGTGTGTTAATTTGGTGACATGACAGCTTGTCTTGCTTCACACAAACTCCCATGCCTTTTATATATGGTTTAAGAACATTAAGCATATTGGGCGAACATGAGAAGAGCAATTATTTGAAGGTCCATGAAGCTACATCTCTGCCTTTGAGTTCCTCAGAAAGAGGAATGTAGCAATACATGTTAACGTCATGCCATGAGATACATTTTTTGCATTTCATCTTCTCTAACAGTTCCCTTTTTATGACATCCGCCTCTGCATATGCACCACCTAATAAATTATGAATGATGGAGGAAAGAATGTATGAGTGTTGCAGAAAGGCAGGAGGTGCATGCAGCTCTGGTATTCTTTCCCTCAGCTGCATCGACTGTTTTCTAGCTCTGACCATGTTTAAAACCATTCATCTATCCTCAAGAGTGCTAACAAGGCCTCTCCCTAAGCCTTCATCATTTTGTGCATGTGTGTGTCACAGAGAAACAGCTGCATGTGCACAAGTGTGTAAATGGTATGTCCCAGTGGCATCCCTGCATTGTCTTCCAGCCGCCTCCACAGCAGGAGGAGACGTATGCGCAGCACGAAGGCAGGCATCCCTCTGTGTGTGTTTCTGCATATGTGTCACACTGCCGCCCCCTCAGAAACCCGGCCCACCAGGGCTGAAAGTCTACCGATGACTCATCACAACCCCACCTCCTCTTTCCAGCTCCCTCCGCTTCTTTTTTTCTCGCTCCTACCCTGAGCCTCAATTTCCCCACGCCTCTTTTTATTTTCCTCTTCCCATCTCTTCATCCTCTTGTCAGTCCTTTCATCTACCCCTCATCCAGGGCTCTTCTCCTTTGATCCTCTTTTCTTCAGTTCTTTCCTATCCTCATGTCACCCCCTTCTTTTCTAGTCCAATCCATCTCGTTTCTCTCATCCTTTCACCTTTTCTTTATCTAAAACATGTGTCATCAATTCCCATCCTATATCTTTATTGGTTCCTGATTTTGCTCTCCTTTTCTGCTCTTTTTTTTACTCCCTTTTCACCTTTTTGTCACCCCATTCCATCTGTCACCTTTCATCTCCTCTTCTTCTTCCTTGTTCAATCTCGTTTTCACTCTCTAATTTTGCTGACACAGTTCTTTAATGTTTACCCCAGGTCAGAAACAAAATGAATAACACTGCCAAGTTATCTTATCACAGAGTCAGTGTGTTGTTCATCCAGCCTCCACAATGCTTGAATATTACACTTGTATTTGTGTTGTGACCTTTGTAGTCTATAGTGGTGCATGAAACTTGATGAATGATAACACAAAGCATCACATATGTGACACAAAAGAGAAACACAAAGGTAAAATTCTAGGCATATTTCCCCTTCAACTCTCTAAAAGAAAGAGGAGATGACAAATTTGACCTTTTACATTTATGTAAACTTAGGGGTAGGATATGTTTAATTCATATATGTTATGTATTCATGTAGAACAGTGATATGAATCTCACGGGTCCAGTTTTGGTTTAGTTTATGATTTTTATTGCATGCCAGCCTCTCTTGCTCTCACTTGCTTTCATCTTGCTGACTGATTCTCTTTACTGATGCTGAAATGCAATCAACAGAACCCTCTTCAATAATTTAACAATTATTTACATGCAGTATTCTCTTTCCACTATAAAGGCTGGTTTCCTTTTATTATGCTGTGTTTTATTCTTATTTTTAACATGATGCCTTTTGAAATTCGCTGTCCATCTATGAGGCTCTACATCTCAGTGGTGAGTGGTTTCCCTCTTCTGGTTACAACTGGAGCTCACAACTGTCTGCAGCCTATCGGCAGCGTGTCTGATGTAAAACTGGAAACGAATGCCACACCACTGCAACATCCGTACAAACATCTGTTTGGAGTTAAATCTACTACAACTAGATTAAACCAGTTCATATCATCTTCATTGCTCATGGACTGGATTGGAACTCATGCAATTAAACAGACATCCCTTATAGTCTTACTTTTTGTTGTTGTTGTTGCTAGTGGTGGTGGGATATATTTATATTAATTTGTCAAATAAAATCATGTAAATCAGTAGCTGCTTCAACAAAAACCTAACAAAAACAATTAAATTCAGAAATGTTTAGGAAATATGTTTAAATGTAAACACAATTACTCCAAGAGGAAAATTAAGAAGGCACCAATATCCTTTGGGTCATGTGTATGTGTGTGTTTTATAATTGATTGTGTGTCTCGAGGTCAATAGAGAGTTAATCATTGCATTATTATTTTTCTGCGACAATAGTTCAATATTTTTGCTTTATGGGGATTTATGCAATTTATAATCTTGTTTGAGTTATGTTTATTAGTTATGTATTAGTTTAGGTTATTATGGCCATTTCTAACCTTTCCAACTCATATACTGTACACAATTTAGGGTGACACGTACCCATTTTTTATTGTTTAATCTAGACACTTATCATATAATGTATGCATTGAAAATCAAATAATCTACATTTGTATTACCCAATAGTCACAAACAAAAAATATTATATACACTGGTGTTCATATTTCTGTTTTATATTTATTTATCTTTGTTCACCTATGTGTCATATACAGCATATCAATCTTTATCTCTACATGTATGGCAGCCATTTCAGTGTGTGTTGAATTTAAACAGTAGTTCATAGAATACAATAATAATAATAATACAAAAAAGAATAATTCAAAGACATACATATAAATAATAAAACAAGAGGAAATGATAATGCTGAAGTGCTCTCTTATTTTTTTTCTGGGGCTTTATATGACACATAGGTGTAAAATGTTTTCATTTCCTTTTCCAAACTTTTCCACAAATAACTTATTTTTCTGTTTCCATTCCATGTTCTAATCCTTGTTTTTGCCAACATACACATTCCTTTTAGATTACTGACTCACTTTAATTTGGAACAACAACAAGCATGTTATTTTTTACATTCAAACATTTATTTTGCAGTTTAAAAGGTCACCAAATATCTGCATTTGCAAAATTTGAGTTTATAAATGATGTTTGTTAAAGGAAAGTTAAGGGATTAATAAATAAATGGGATCATATCTAGATAAAGGGCATTTACATGAAAACAAAGTGGGCTGTCCATTCTTTTTTGATGGTCACATGACGGCCATAAGGAAGTTTTGCAATTTTGCTGCAACAAATTAGCCAGAGAAACCCCGGAAATACTTCATTCATATCCTTCAAAATAAAACACCACAACATCAAACATGTATGTGTTTATTTATTTTGAAACACAGGACCAGAAATAGTTTTCACCTTTTACTTTAGCTTAATGCCGTCTGTGAGTTGTTTCTGCCACTGCAGCTTTTTATCCGGGAGAACAATCTTATCCGCTATTTTGCGTCGCAGTTGTGGCCGCTAATTTCCCCTCAAAAAAACAAAACGTCTCTGTATTTCAGTTGAGTTAGGCACTTGCAAAGACTTGACAAGGTAAGTTAATGATAACAATTCACAACTTTTATGAAAAAGAGAAACTTTCCCACCACAGCTGATAAAAATAGACGCTATTTTAACTGCATAAACCCCAGATCAGGCTACACCAGAAATGTGATGTGACACTGACCGAGTATTCAACCTTGCCTCGTCAAATGCTTTGATCAATTTAGCAATTCATCGAGTAATGATATCCTACCATGCTTTGGCTAACTTGTTAGATGTTGTTTTTCTCAGTTGCTCTATTCTTTTTGTGGGAAAAGTGGAGAGGAAATAGCACTGCCTACACTGGGCTGTTTATCCCCAGTGGAATTCATTATTTATACGCTGGAAGCATGGGTACATTGACGATTAAATCTCGTGTTTAAACGTATAGATAGAGTAATTGGATTTGATCATATGCCTTTTCCCACATCGTGATTTGTGAATCTATTGGCAGGTGGAATTGTGACAGGTGGTTACAAAGGTAACATTTTACCCCTACATCTGGGATTTTTACACTCATTTTCAGGTTGGAACCAGATTACACACACCCTATCTCAAGGTTGTTATACAAACTCTTATTTCATTGCATTCTAAGGCAGGGCTCCTGTAGGTGGAGTTTAAAAAAAAAAAAATGATAACATTAAGATGTGATCAATAGTGAAACTGTTCGAATATGCATGTATCAGATAATGTATCAAGTGGAACATGTGAGTTTTTCACTTTCAGTGCATGTGGGTTAAATACCTTAGAATAGAGTAGGTTATGCATGAATGGTTTTGCTCAGTAGACCCTTTAAATTGGTTTATACAATAATTAGTGCACAGTTCAGTAGTAGTTCTTCATCTCCCTCTAAAAAAATATATTCTCTGTCTTCCATCTGTCTCATACGCTTACATGATTCCTTGCTGCTGCATCATTCCATAATGAGGTGAGCGGAGGATTATCTCAGAGGTTCAGAGGACGTGTTGAGCAGTCTGGCTGTAAAATTACACAGGCTTGGTGAAAAGGCCAGTTGTGCATTGTGCAAGGATCAATAAGTTGAGGCTGGGATTATACATGATATTATATTAAATAGTTATATTTGTTATTATGCTTCAAGACTGTTCATATTTACAGGGGAAGGAACCAGTTAATTCTGTCATGAGATTGTACATTTTGTGAAGATGAGATTAGCTTGGCATGGAAGAACTTGTGGAGCTTTTAAACCAATTGTGGTGTGTTTTTAAATACATAGTGAGTACATTTGTGTCTGCACCTAATCCTGCTTGCAAAGCTTGTGCTGCTGTTGAATACAGAGACTATATTGTAGACTTTATATTCAAATGACCTCTCTGTGGTCTGTCAGAAAATCAAAGATGTCAGGTAAAGTAAAATGGAAATTGACTTTAAATTAAATGAGCTCCAGCATATTATTATTATACTGCAATTAGTTTACGTTATGCAGTTTGCAGTAATATTAGCTCACATTAATTTAAATGAACAATATGAGGAACAAATGAAGACCCTAGAACTTAATACTCACTAGTCACTATATGGTTTTTTGACATACTGGGTGGCGACCTTTGTCCAACTAAAGGACTCCTAGGCTCAACGCGGTAGTTACAGGAGGGTTACCATGAGGAAACATTGTCCTGTGAAATGTTGCACCCTGAAGAGTCAGAGTCAAGTGTTACAGGCTTGTTCACTAGAGGACATTGTTCAGGATGAATTTCTTTACTGGCAGGGCTGAGTCACTATTCAGTATTAATTGAAAGTGGGCTGAAAAGACCAGTGTGTCTGCTGGTGGGTACATGAGTCATGTCCCCTGTGTGTGCTTGTGTTATTTCAGTTAACCATATAAGGTCAATACCTTGATAGAAAGCTGAGGGTCTGAGGGAAACTTTAATCTTGTGGCTATCCAACTTCTTTTCATTGGTAGGTTAACAGTGAAGTAAATGAAAATTAGCCCGGATGCTAATTACAGAAATCCGGCATTAACAACAGAAACACCAGTGCAAAATCAAAACCTCCATGTGTGCTACCTGACCAGTGAAGTTAGCATTCAAACATTATAAATATAGAATCGTGTACTTTTCAGTCATTCAACAGGATGCTCCAAATTGATACTGGATTTTTGACACAGATACAGTTAGGATAAATAATGATATACAGTTAAGCCACATTGACATTTTAGTATATTGACAGTTTTGTCACCTATCAACATATACTGATGACTTTAAGCCAGTAAATGCTGTTTTGACAGTCTGGGCTTCTATTGGTTTAGATCTAGTCTATAGACAATTGACCAAAGAGCCAAATTTAAAGACCTAAACATGTAGCTTGCTGTATATTTTGAATGTTGGGTTGTAATGATAATCTGTGTAAATGATTTACCACCTAGTTTTACTAAAATGTGAGTTCAAAGCAGTTGAAGGCTCTGCAGTAGTATTACTATGTATATCAATGGACAGTCCCTGTGGCATTCAAAGCAACGTTGAACAACAGCCAGAGTTTTCAAGTCAAAAGCAAAGCTTTACTGTGTTTTATCTGCAGTGTTTCTTGGAAGTCATACTGGTCCCTTCTTTTATTAAATAGTACATTTCTTAATATATACTACATGCATTTAGTTACATTATATTTGTGCCAGTATTTGAATCACAAAAGAGACTCTTTATTTATTGTCCGCCTACTACTTGGGGTACTAACTACACAATGTTAGAAATGTTAAAAAAGAAAGACAATTTCAAAACACTCATGTGTAAGACTGCCAGAGAGAAGAAGGTCTTTCTCTGTCCTTGTTTTATAATGATATTTTATGTGGACTTCAATAATAACGGAGGTTTTAAATTCTGTACATTGCTAGTCTGCTGGTATTTATTCTACATCATGACTGCAGAATGGTAAAGGAGACAGCTGGACATCATTTGGTGACAGAGAGAAATGAAAGTAAATTAACTGTCATCATCATCATTCAGCTCCCTTTGCAAATTTAAACAGTGTTCAGAATTAATTAAACTAAATTATCCACAATAACAGCATATTATATTAGACTGAATTCCATGTCATCATTTCTGTCATTGTAATATGTGTGAGTTGTTACAACATTTCTCAAGGATTGTGAAATTCAACTGAAGTGGGGACACTCTACCTACTTTAAATTCCATTAACAACATGAAGTCATTTGTGCTACAGTCAGTGCTTTCTTGTGGACTTATGGAATGGCAATCTGTTTAATTGGCATACACACTTATTTGTGCTTTGCATCCACTGGAATTTTATTTTTTATCTGTGACTAACATAAAACCAGCTGACTCCTCCACAGCTACCTCAGAAGTTATATTTTATTCATTATCAGCAAGTTGAGTGAAGGCTGTCAGAACAAGGGGGCTGTAATTGTAGCTCACATCTTATTTGTTAAAGTTAGAAAAAGAAAAAAAGAGTCCTATGTGTTTTTGAAGTAGATCTGTTTTTCTTGATAGAAAGATCGTTGAAGCTTAACGTCTTGAGATTTTTTCAGGGGGACTTTTTATATTTAAAAACAGCAACTTAATATTGCACGCACCATACTCATGCTATGAGTGTACACGCATCCTTAAAATCATCAGCTATATCGACATTTAAGTGCTGTAGTATGCACAAATTCTGGCATTGGAACTAGAATAAAGGTCACATAACTAGAAATGAGTATGTGATAGGTATGAGAAATACTTTTTGAGCCTTGTGACATACGTCACGCTGTTGGTTACACTTAACAGTTTGTGGGTGTTCTGTATGCAGTCAAGAGACAACACAAGGTCATGTGTTTCTGTGATCAGGAATGTGCTAAGTTGGTTGCATTTTCGTAGATATCACTAGGGCTGAACGATTATGGAAAATAATCTAATTGCGATTTTTCGCGCCAATATTGCGATTGCGATGCGATATGCGATTATTTTTTAAGGACTTTGTCTTCTGTATTATTGACAAGCAAAACATCATATAGTATGGCCAATACTATATTACATTAATTTTAAACTGTTCTTTCCTGGAAGACATACCTCTGTTATGATGACATGAGTTTGCATGAATGATGACTGACAACTAATTCAATCAAAACAGTATATTTGAACATACACAATAGTATATTTTGAGTAGTAACATCTCTGAGCATAGTATAGTAACATCTGAGCATAAAGTGCTGACAAGGAACCCTGGTGTAAACATTAAAATGAAAGTCAGTACAATGTGCAGAAATATATATATATATATATATAAAAAACAATCTGTGGCTTTACCACACTCGACTTTCGACATCTGTGAACTGCTAGAAAGTCATTAAATTAAAAAATAATATTAAATAAATAAAACTAGTCAGTAACATTACACATAAAGTGCAAACATAATATAGCAATTGTATACACACACAAACACACCTTTAAATTAAAACTGGCTGAACATCTTGATTATCTGCAGTAACAGTAACACAGCACAAACTAAAGTGCACAATGAGTATGGCTCTGCCAGCCATAATCATCATAGCTCAAGGTTTTTTGCTAGGAAGACCAGCATATCAACTTTTGCTGGCTTTAAGGATGAGCGAGTGCAAGTCACTATATTCCCTCCAGTGCTGAACAAACGCTCTGAGGGGGCACTTGTGGCTGGCACACATAGATATTTGCGGGCCATCTTGCACAGTCGTGGAAAGTGAATGTTGTGCACCTTCCACCAGGCTAAGGGATCATCCTCTCCGTCAATGACAGGGCTCAACAGGTAACTATTCAACTCTGCCTCCACGACATCTTCAAGTGGCAGAGGCAAAGCTGAAGAGGCCACACTGGTTTTAAAAAGACTACCAAGAGACTTCTTTGCCTTTCCCCCAGAGGCCTGTGCACTTGGAGAATTTTGAGCGGTTTCAGTGCGAGACCTCTTCTCCTGCCAGATGGGAAAAGAGACATTAGTTTTGCAGTTAGCTTATATATACCTATTATAGTATGTGTTTGTGGAAAAATTATTTTCAAGGATTAACCTGATTATGTGTACGTCTTGCTGATTCCACCATTTCTGTCTTCAGTCGGGCCTTAATGGCAGGAAGGTTGTCTGCGCTGATGTATTGCGTTTTGAACCTAGGGTCCATGAAAGACGCAACATCCAAAAGCTCCTGGGTGATGAGGTCACTATACTTGTCGTTGAGGTAAGCCAGGACCTTGGTTTTAATTGATCTAGTCAGATCAGTGTCCTCAGCATCTTCAGCCAAGACTGATGTTGCCAGAAGATGGAGAACTGGCTTGAGGTAGGAGATGCTCACATACTCCTCTCCAGAAAGAGCATCAGTAAATTCGGAGAGAGGATGCAGTGCCTTATGAATGGACTTCAACACGGCAGCATCCTGCCAGGTTGGGATGAGGGGGCGTGCATGTCGGTCACCTGACAATACCTTTGATATGGCTGTCATCTGTTCCAGCACTCTGGCAATCATTTTCTCTTTGGACCCCCATCTTGTAGGGCACTCAGTAATGAGAGAGTGCTCAGGAAGCTTAAGCTCCTTCTGTGCCTCAGTGAGCGCTGCCTTTTTCTTCCAACTGTGGGAGAAGTGCCCCATCAACTTCCTGCACTGCCCTATTGCTCTGGATACTCTATCATCTTTGATTGCATTTTCTGGAGGAAAAAAAAATTAAGTAAAAAAGTAAAATTAGTGTAACTCAAACAATTGCAGTTGTGTGATACAAGGTTTCACCATTTCTCTCTCTCTCTCAAATTTGCTTTA
This sequence comes from Eleginops maclovinus, assembly GCF_036324505.1. NCBI lineage: Eukaryota > Metazoa > Chordata > Actinopteri > Perciformes > Eleginopidae > Eleginops > Eleginops maclovinus. The sequence continues at coordinate 9,611,386 of NC_086366.1, read as the reverse complement.
TTAGCATGACTATGGGAACAGTGTTGCCAAAGCTATTGTTACATACATCATGACATACAAGAACATCAGACCATAAGACAAAAACAAAAAAGAAAATACATAACGAGAGGTGGGTACATCAGCGTTGGGTTGACATAACATAACTAGAATTAACAGCATTAAAGAACAAGGGAAATAATAGTGTGGTGTGTGTTTGTGGGAGAGAGTGATACACAGGCGCGTGCATGCACACACACGCACACACACACACACACACACACACTCTCTCTCTCTCTCAGCAGAAACTTACCAATAGCAAGATGTAATCTGTGTCCGAAACACTGGAGTCTGGTCCATTCGTTCAGCTGTGCTGCTTTCACCATATTTGACGCGTTGTCCGTCGTTATGCAGACAAGGTTGTCTTCAGTGAGATCCCAGCACGCAAGCCCCTCTCTCAGGCCAGCAGCAATGTTTTCGGCTGTGTGGTCTTCGGGGAAGTAGGCCGTTTGAAGGCTGCGAGCTTCGAGGTGGAGGTCTTCAGAGATATAATGGACCGTAAGGCTTTGATAAGGCTCCGCTGTACGGCTTGACCACATGTCTGTTGTAGCCGCAAAAAACTCCACAGCCTTCAAGTCCGCTGCTACTTTCTGCCTACACTGCATATGTAGCTCCGGAAGGGCAGTCTGACTAAAATACGTGCGGGAGGGCATTTTGTACCTCTTATCCAGCGTAGTTACCAAATTATTGAACCCAAGCTTGGTCACCGTATTGACGGCCATCATGTCTTTCGCGATGCATTGGGTTACTGCTTTGGTAATTTCCGTGTGCCGCTTTGAACTGCGTTCATATGGCGTAACACCTTCAAACAGTTCGGTCAGTGATCCTTGCCGATTAACTTTACTAGGATTATTCTGCACACTGCTTGATTTTGTAGCCATACATCTATCATACACTGTTTTGTGCTGCGTTTTTAGGTGCTGGTACAAATTGGTAGTGTTGCCCCGTGATGTACCAACTCTGACCAGGCAGGTTTTACACAGTACCTGACTCTGTGCAACATCTTCTTTCTTAAAACCGAAATAGTCTCACACGACTGATGTGTATTTCCTCTTGAAACTAGCCCCGCAGGGTCTGGTTCTGTTGAGCCTGAGGCCATTGCGTAGGTTACAGCTAGCTTTGCTTGCGAGTTCTCTCCGGTAGACTGTTTCAAAACTTTGCTCCCTGTGTCACGTGACCAGAGTGCAGCCTCTGTGGTTAGACAATCTCGTTTTACTCCCGCATATCACGTGAACAGAGTATAATCGCAGCCTTTCTTTATAATGTTGATGTATTTTTATACGTGTGTACCCCTTGTACGTTTGTATGTTGATATGTACTGTATGATTTTTTAAATGATATAAAAAAAAAAAATTAAAAAAAAAAAAAAAAAAAAATTTTTTTTAAATTTAAAAAAAAAAAATTAAATCGCAGACTTTCGCGATTAGAACATCGCACTTGGTCATATCGCGATATTATCGCAAATGCGATATATCGTTCAGCCCTAGATATCACTCAACGCAAACTCAGTCAGCAGAATATAACATGAGGCCTGTATGATGAAACAGGATTTGGGGTTAGCGAGGTAACTTCAGGTTTTCGGTCCTACTAACCTGCTCCAGATAAGAGATCAACTCAGTGAAAGCATCGCCTGCTGACCAATCTCTGTGTGCAGAGTTTAAAGCCATGATGTCATATTACAGGATAAAGGAAATATAGTTTAAACGTCCGTAGTCATGGATATTTTTCTAACATGATAGTTTACTTTTCATTCGTAAAGTATGACGCTTCGCTGTCAGTACGCTTCTCCGTGTTTGTGATGTGTCAAATGTTGCTAACCCCGCCCCTTTCATGTGAACGCGCTCATAGCCAGAAACCCTGGGTAGATTTCGTTTGTGAGGGTTAGTCGAGCCAGATAACTAAAAGATATCCAGGGTGTGTTGAACTGGCTTCATCATACAGGCCACTAAAGTCTGCCAACACAGAATATGGAACAACCTGGCTTGCCGTTTGTGTGTAAAATGGAAAGGGGATATGAGGACTGAAACCCCCGCTAACTCCACAAACACAATGTTGTTAGGTGAGCACTTTTTTTTTAAGAGAGTGTGACCAGATTCGACCAGTGGGCCCCCACCATGCATTTCCCTCCTTCTTGTGTGTGTGTGTGTGTGTGTGTGTGTGTGTGTGTGTGTGTGTGTGTGTGTGTGTGTGTGTGTGTGTGTGTGTGTGTGTGTGTGTGTGTGTGTGTGTGTGTGTGTGTGTGTGTGTGTGTGTGTGTGTGTGTGTGTGTGTGTGTGTGTGTGTGTGTGTGTGTGTGTGTGTGTGTGTGTGTACTTGCTTAGGCAACAGAATGCCCCATTGTGAAGGGAGCACAGAGACCCTGTTATTGGCAGCTTTCTCAGTGGGAGGGAGAGAGGGAGTGCAGAAAACGATGGAGAGAGGAAGAGTTGAACAGAGAGGAAAATGCAGGTTGGAAACTTTAGAAAATAAGACAAAGTAGAAAAAAGGAAGTCAACATTTAATAAACAGAAGAACTAACTTTACAGTTCTGATAACATGCTTGATTTTCATTTGAATAATAAGATATCAATTTTATCATTCTGCATTAAAGTACTGAACACTGAAGTACTGAACACTTGGCATCACAGTATTTGATTTCAGTGTTGATGGTCCACAGTTTTACCTCTCATGTACAGCACATTAACTGAACAATCTGACTTTACTGCGCTCCTGTTAATCACATGTCAACGACTGGATTGGCGCTAACTTCCTACAATTAGATAGCAATAAAACAGAGGTTTTGATCTTTAGTCCAGAGCATCATAAACCACATACAGTTTGTCCTGGCTTTACTTTATGCAAATGTTCAAGCCGTGGCAAAGAACTTGGGGGTAACATTTGATAGCCACTTATCCTCCATCAGCATACCAGAAATGTCACCAACAGCTGGATTTTATCACTTAAAAAACACAAGATAAGACAAAGACGGAAACAAATTATAAATGCATTTATATCATCAAGACTTGACCAACTCTTTTTCTTGTTTAAACTCCCACTTCGTCTCAAAATGTATCCAGAACTCAGCAGCCATCATAATATGAACTTAACATAGGAGGTTCTGTCATAACGGTTAAGCATCATTGCACTGGCAGACCATTACATTTAAAAGTAATTTGTATTAATTACCTACAAGGCCATTAATCGTCTGGCTCCAGATTATGTTAAAGATCTTTTATCCCTTACAACCTTTAAGCTGCTTCACTGACCAGACTGAAAAACATAATCATTTTAGCATCTATGTTTTACACTTTTAGTTTGTTGTCTAAATCCACAAGTTTGTTCTTTTTTTAATTATTATTTTTAACATAATATTGAAAAGTGCTTTTTAAATAAGATTAGTAATGTGTTCGTATCAGAATTTGACCCACACAGCTGTGAGCCGCTGAGCTTAGTTGTGTAAGTCTTAAAAATCAATGTGAAATCTCAACTTTCTCAATAAGTTATGTAATATTTCATAAAGGATCTGCTAGATACAGTCTCACAGGCAATATCACAAATGGATTGCACAGTCTATGCAACTGCAGAACTTGCACTTACAAGACAAACAGAAACTGTATAATTCACAAAGCCCCTTCAAAGTGGGAAGTGCACCCCTAACTGTGCTGCAAAGCTAATAACGTCTCTGAGCTCTCGCTATTGTGCTATAAGCACGTATTTAAATGAGGTAACATGCATGCATCTGGTGAAATATTGGCCCCTTTCTATGCAAATGAGCCTAATTGTAAAAACACTCCAATTCCCAAGGATCTGTACCAATAGCATCATGCAGTGAAAGTGAATTTACTTGCGTCTTCAGAGAGATGCTGGGAACTAAAGCACATTTGAACTGACAGACTGGGATACTAGATCTAAAGTATGGTTTCCTGCTGTTGCGATAAAACTCTTTGCCTGAACCTTAGGGGAGTTGCTCTGCACCTTGATGGTTTAGCACCTGCAGCTTGTAGTCTGCAAATCAATATTTAGTTTTCTCTCTGCTATTGTTGTGTCTACTGGGTTGTTTGCAAAAAGACAGCATTTAAACTTTGCCACAAAGGGGCCAATTGCACTCAGCTTTATCACTTTATGGCCATACTTGTGCTTTAATATTATCAGTGCAATAACTTTTGTGAATTGAACTTTAGAAGCTGATAGTGTTTTGCATTGATGCCCAATTAATGCCGCTTTCAGTGGCTACATTCTTTTCAGTTTTAAACTTGATCTGTTATGCTTCACCTCGTTGTGTCTTGATTATTGCAGCTGCTTCCGATGCCTGGCTTTGGACAATAGTTAGAGGCAAACCTTTGTGCACATTCTGTGTTCATTAGTTTTTCTCACCCTTTGTATGAGCATTTAACACTTGATGTTCTTCCTTAAACACACACACACACACACACACACACACACACACACACACACACACACACACACACACACACACACACACACACACACACACACACACACACACACACACACACACACACACAAAGCTGATTAAGGGCTTTTGTAGACCAAAGTGCTGAGGTGAAAAATGTATCTGGTCAAAGATGCTGAGACCTGCTAGTTAAATATTTTCTGTGTTAGCTAATGTCGTTTTTGGACTCGGTGTGTTTGTTTTAGTTTATGAGTAACTCCCCAATGACGGCTGAAGACCAATCAGACTGTAATGCATCATGTTTCTGAGTGAAGAGTTCCTCAATTCAAAAATAGGAACTATGTTTGATCAGAGAGCAAGAATCATCCTGTCCCTTCGCTCTGTGGTCTTTGCCCTCTTAGAGGAAACATTTCACAGGAAATGAAATGCCCTCGTTTGTACTCACACACTGCCGTATAGCATGTCTTGGACTAGGCCTATATTGTGTGGTTCACTGCTCAGCCGCCTTCGCCTTCTAGCTATCAAGGTAAAAAAAAAAGGTGTTACTCACTTCTTGTTTGCCTCTGCTGTTAGTAACAAGACCAGCTACGTATCCTTGAATATTGTACTGTAATTGTATTTAAAATCCAGTAAAATGCTCAAGAAATGTAACATAATTCAAGCTATTTTTTGTATTATATGTCATTTTTGGGTAAATTTCACTCTGTCTGGAGTACTGTTTTATTTTTTTTTCGCTATTTTAAATTCCAATAGGGTGATCAGGTTGTGGACCTTGTATTAAGCTGTAGTGGAAGAAATAGATCACAAAGTACTCATTACTGTAGGCACATTACCAGGTCCCTCAAATATATACACAGTACAGTCTCACATTAAAGTAGTGTTTGTTTTGAGGTGAGACTAAAACTATTTGTGGCTCGGTCTTAAAATCTTCAGCTTTCCCTGTGGTCAAAGTACAAAACAGTGTGAATGCAGCAATTGTTTGTTTAATGATTATGAACATAGTCTATGGAAGCATGATGGACATTTATTTTTATTGATGTTCTTGTCATACTATAGCTCTTCTTTCTGCATCACAACAACAACAACAACAGCAGTCCTCTCAGAGCTAATTCTCACAGGCAGGCGGGTTTGCGCCATGTGACTGCAGCTGGATATGCCTGCTGTTTGCTAATCAAGGCGTTTTGGCTTGTGTGAAAACTTCCAAAAGACATACCTAGACAGTTTAAACACGGTCACATTATTCATATGTTATGTCACACAGCATTAGAAACTGAAACTTAGAGTGGAGTGCACACTAAGAGAGTGTAAAGGGATAAAGATGGGGTTGCTTTCTGGGAAGCTGATCTTGAATTTACTTATACAGCATTCAAGTGTGTGTTCGAGAGATGAAGAGAGACTTGGGTGAGTCTGTGAGTACGTGCGTTGTTTGCCAATACTTGTTGTGTCAACCACACTTCCTCCCAATTGTGGGCTGTTGTGTGATAGTGCTGCTCAATAGGAATTATCTTTAAGTTAAGTTATTTCTTTTTCAAAATAAGTGCTTTTATGCTTGTACAACACATGTGTGTTTGCCTCGGATGTGTGTCACATCAGCAGTTCCCTTCAAAGTCACTGAAATAAAACATGATCATTTGACTTTAGCAGTTTCTGAATGAAAGGTTTTGAAATCTTTTAAAGCTGTGTATACTGTAGTGAGCTTAAGAACTGTTGAAAATAACTTGAGGGATCTTTCTTAAGAAGCAAAAACACAACTTCCTCTTTTAGCGAGTTCATAGTCACCACCCCTGACAGCAATTCATCAGAAATTACTTTGACACTACAGTCTATAAAAATATGCAGCTCTTAGATGAATACTACTGTCATTTTACATGTTAATCATCATTTTGTCTTTTGGGAAGCAAAACATTTTTAGAAACTACATAACATTTCTCAATGCATGATTTCAAAAAATAGCAAATAAAGGAAGTATCTTTTATTATCTGGTGTATAATGAGACCAATGTGACACACACAAAACAACTTTGTTTATAGCTGATGCATGTGCTATTTGTTAATACAGTTCACGTTTGTCTTCCACATGTCTCGTCAGCCATGATCTGAGGTGTCTGCATTTTCTCTGCGGACATAGACTTGCCCTCCCACATGCTGCACTCACACACACCAGTCATGTCTGAATCCTGTCTGACTGTGTGGGACTGGTTAAGTGTTCTTCGTCTGGAGCAGTATTCCGAGGCCTTTCGGAGCGCCGGGCTAGCATCGTTGCCACAATGCCGCAACCTCACACCCGACACACTGGATCAGATGGGCATCACCCTGCCAGGGCACCAGAGACGCATTCTGGCTAGCCTGAACAAAACACATGCTAAGAGTGACGCACAATTTGACACAAACTCTTACATCTTACCGTCTGAGAGAAACCAGGGATCGGAGGAAACTGGACCTCCCAAAGTGTTGCAGAGAGAAAGACCCGTGCCTATCCCAGTGGAAGATAAACCTAAGGAAAGGTTAAGAGATGGAGAGACATCGATGCCTATACCCAAGGAGAGAGAGAAACCAGTTGCCAGGGAGCGTCAGGTGCACAGGATGAAAGAGGACAGTGGAGAAGGAGGAGAGAAGAAGCCAGTTCCTGAACAAAGACAAACAGCACCTGGAGGAGAAAAGGAGGAGGAGAGGGAAGGGGGAGGAAATGGAGGGAAGAGGAGGCCTGTGCCTAAAGAAAGGACCAGGTTTCGCTCCACTGCTACAACAGACTCTGACCCCAGTCAAGTTATTTCTCAAACTGCTGACACTTCTTTACCCCCTGTCCCCCCACGAAGCACCCCCAACTGCCCTCCCCAGTGCTTCACCTCTCCCCTGAGCCCCTCACCTCCTGCTCGAACCCCTGCCTCCCCCAAACTGGACAGACATGCAGTTAAAACCCCAACTGTACAGAGTAGATCAGTGTTCCACAGTTCCCCTACGCAAACCCCCACACATGCACCTCTCCAGCCTACTGAAATCCCCTCTGCCCAAACTCGGCCTCAGACATTAGCCATTCAGCCGCCTGCCCATCATTTGGGTAGTGATGGAGGAAGAAAAGCGTCAACCGCCTCCCAAATTGCACCCCAAAGCGATGATGTAATTGCCCCACCTCTTCCTCCAAAAGTAGGGACGGTACCTAAAGGCCCTCCACCAATCCAACACCGGCTACCTGCACAGTCTCCCAGATCTCACAGGTAAGACCAGTTGTATCCATAATTCATCTAATTATATGATTTTTATCTAAAGAAAAATCACAAATGAACTTGAAATGGATTTTTTCTGGTTAATCCCTCCCTCTTCCCTATTTTATTAAATGGCCACTCTTCTTCTTGGAGCAAAATACTGTTTTTTAGTATACGTTAGTTTTTAAAGGACTGTACTGCCTCCTATTGGACAGAAGGGATCATGCATCTCTTAAGAATACGTTTAGACACTAAAAATGGTGTTGGTGACTTTTAAACACTTCCTGAAATAAAAAATAGACACTTCCTGAAACTGAAAGGCTGCAGCATATTAACTGACAGATCGGACCTAAAGCTTTGTGGCTTGTTGAACACGGAAATGTGTGTACGTCTGATATGTCTACCTTTGTGGTTGGTCGTATGTGGGTGTTTTTCTTCAAAGGATCTATGGTTACTTTGTCTACACTTTTATTTTCCTACACTGTGTAAATGTGTAGAATACCTGTGTATAATTTGCACAGGTCATTTTATTTATTTTTTCTCTTTATGTGCACATTAATGTGTTTGCAAAACTGTGGATGTGCAAAACATGTTTTTAAGAGGCTGCACTTTTTCTTTTGCAAACTATTACCCTTGTACTAGATTGAAACGGTAACAATTCTTTATCATATGTTTGTATGTTTGTGTACTTCCTGGTGATTGCATGCAAGATGTTATCTGTATCTTGCCACCATTAAGGGGAAAGAAACATACGCCTACCCTCAGACTTTGGAGCACTTCTATTATGAACAACTTATGCATGTTTTCTTTCTGTGTTTTAAAAGAGAAACTAGCTGTACAGACAGAGAGAGGGAGGAAGTTACAATGAAGAACAAAACAGAGCGGTTTAAAACCCTCCACATTAGCCTGTCTGAGTGACACGGAAATAGAGAGAGTGAACACTAAATGGAGAAAGAAAAGACAGCAGTGTTTTTGTTTTTTTTGCCACGTTCACCTTTGGCTACCTTCAAAGTTTTTGTATCTTAACGATCACACATTTACCAGCTCTGATGTTTCCTTGTTAGTGTTCTAGTCATTGCCTCCTCCCATCATCTTGTAACTGTTCATTTCCTCCTTTTTTCCTCCTCTCCTCTGGTGTGTGTGTGTGTGTGTGTGTGTTTACGGTTGTTGTATTGCCACTGAAGAGGACTCCTTTTGAACATGTCCGGACAGGTAACATTGACATTAGTCATGTCTCTTTGTTGTTTCTACTTGTTTTTAGCATGCACTGTCACCTTCTAATCACCCTCTTCACTCTGTTCTATGTTATAGTCTCAACAAGGAATCCTTCTTTCGTTGTAATCTTTCCTGCTGTTACTACTCTTTTCAGAGAATAGAAAAAGAAAGTGTTAGTGAAGATGTTACCCTGTTACTTGAGGTGTGTTTTACCTTCACAAGAGTATATCATTTTGTTGTGATCCTGTTTATGACCAGTTATCCTGTCCAGTCCTCTCCTGGGTCTGTACAATTTTAGAGGACTAACTCTGGTATTATGGTATGACTGGTATGGCTGTGAAATACGCAAAAACCAGAAGGATGGTATTTTTCAGATATATCACTTTGGGTGTTTAGCTGTCAGAGAAATCAGGTCTCTTCTTAGAGGAAAACTGTAGCCTACTGTTAGCTTTACTTTTAGCACTAACTATCAGCAATGTCAAACAGACCGTTGTTCAAACAGAAGTTATAAATAATGCACTCTGACTTTGTGCCACAGCATGAAATAGCTTGGTGCAGTGGTAAACTGCTACATTTTGTTTGTATTTTAAAAAACAAAACACACAGGGAGGCCGTACAATAACCACATATGCTATCTTAAAATAACTCTTAACAACGTCAGTAGCTATTGTTACATGATCTCAGGATAAGGGTTAGAAATGTTCCCAGAATAAACATGCACACAGTGTGGGAGGAGCATTCATTGTTTCTTTAGTTTACTGACATCTTTAACTAGCAGAGCGCAGTTTAGATATAGCATTTAGCTAGCAGCCCCTTTCTCAGCACTCTTCCTCTGACTAAAAGGAGGAACTGTGTCAACCGGTCAGTTTCCCGTCATTGTGTATCATCTTCTGGATTATTATTCAACAGAGCAAAGGAATAGAATATTAATTAGGGAGCTCAAGTTTAATTTTAAGAATGGTTTGCAACATCATAAATTACTTACTTTACTGGAAGGGAAGGAACAAGCAAAAAAAGCAATGATTGTCTACAGGATTCTGTGGGGGGGCTTACTAATAATGTCTGTATGTAGGTGATCTGATAGCTTATTCAGACATGATTTATCCTACTCAATGAGGCACCTAAAACAGCAGTTTAAATGTGTCTTACCAGAGGATTTATCTGAACAGTTTTTTAAGTTTTGTCTTAAGCCGCCGGTCCAATAGCTAACGCAGGTTAATGTAACGACTAGAGGTTGTCCCTAAAGTAGTGGCATTGATGTAACGCCGTCAGTGATGTATTGGTTTAGTTTTTGTTTAAACTTCTCAGACGTTGCTCATTGTCTCATCATGCCTTTTTAACCTAAAACAAATCAGTAATAGTTTTCTGATAGTAATTCACTCAGGCAAGTGGAACTTGTGAGTGAAGATTTGTTTGGAAACTAAGTGACATGTTATTTATGTTGGATCTTGCGCCATGTGTAACACATATCTCTTACGCATTGAAATCTTAAAAGCTAACCATTGTGACTGTAATGAGTAGGATATCCACAAAAAAAAGGATGATAAAAGAGGAACTTTCACAATACTGGATAAATAGAAACCAGGAATGTGTGCTAATTCTTGAATTTCTTTCAGCTTGAAAGAATTATGTGCTGCTCAACGTTGTAGAAGTACATTTAATTTTTTTTAGATGTAAGATAAAATATTGGTAACTATATGAAAAATATGCAACATATCAGTTTAAAAAATAAGCAACAGATGTTCTTTATTGGGATGTTTCTATATACAAAAATGTTGTATACTTTTTTTTTTACATAAAAGTGGATTTATTAGTAGCAAAAATGCAACAATGTAAGAGGTATTTTTAGAACCAAATAAACATGTACATCAGAGGCACTTTCCCTATGTGCCTAGTCTTCACATTGAAAACCACATTAGTAACTTATCTCTTATTTTGGTTGGCTCATCAGTCTGTGCAAACTGAAGCCAAACTGAGCTGTGGTAAAGTTGTAGGTTATTTCTAAAGACAGGTCTTCTGGCCCTGTGTGTATGTGTTTTCTACTCAGAAAACAAATTGATGATATATGTAAGCAGTCGGAACAATTTGTCCGTTAGTTAAAAGTTAAAATATCTCAAAGTGTTGTTGAAAAGGGAGGGTGAGATTATGTGTGAGATCAACCCTGAATATTATGAAGGAAAGAGATAAGTAGTTATGTCTGAGAAACTTGCCTGCCACCAACACCACAACCCAGAATAAGCATCATAAAAAAACTGTGAGTGTGTACTGTGAGCAGCACTGTTGCACATATTGTTGCATATTTCATGTGTGTCGATGATAAACGGTATTATCACAATATTTAGTAAGCTGTCCTGAAATCCTGCTATAAGTGTTAAAATATTGCTAAAAAGGTCTGCATTAGATATAATCAAACATCAACTGTTTTGCAGATTTGCTTGACTCTGTGGAGCTGGATTTGAACCTAGGTTCATTGTTGGTGTCATAAGAACTGTGCCATCGGTAACACTATATATACAGTAGATAAAGTAAATACCATAACATGTATTCTGGAGTAAAGTTGGACTCTGCACGTCAGCTAACGTCAAATCCCCTTAAACACCAGGATTAAAAGCTGTTTGCACATTTAGATCCCCAGACTAAAGTTCATTTAATGAATTCATAAAAATATGTGCAGAATTTTGTCTGTTTTTTGATCCGACCAACCTGTTGGTTATTGAAAGTTAAACTGCAGGAGAGTCGTTCTGTTTCTGTTGTGTACAATTTAACCAGGAAATAACGTTATTAATCAGGGTCATGACGGCGATAGAAACTGTTACAGCTTAACATTGTACGACAGGTTAAGGCCCACCGGCACATATTTCACACATGCGTTTGTGAGCCAGAAGTATGCTGTGTTTACATGAAGATATTTCAAGGTGAGGCAGGCTCAGACTTGCTGCTTTAACCAGAATTGGAAAAACAGTCAGACATTCAGGAGAGGAGCAGACGGACGCATGCAACTACTCCGGGATTATTCCTGGGACATTTATGAAAAAATGACATAAGTTTGTTACCTGCAACTCTTTTCTTTAGCAGTAGGTGCCCGGAGTGAAATGGCAAATGCTGTATTCATGTACTTTTGATTATGGAATAACAAGACAGTGTATCGGGGAGGACCGCTTTCTTTCGTACAGAGGATGTATGCAATCGGCCGTCTTCTTGGGATTCTCACCCAACCTCCGAGCACTGCGGTGTCCGAGGACTTTTCTACTGCCCCTGAAACATCTGTAGACCTTACCTGTACCCTTTTATCCCCCAGCCCCTCTCACATCAAGACGGTCACTGATGACATCCAGAAAGACCAAACTCCTATGGTCCCTCCTCGCATCAGGACACCGCAAACTCTAGAAGACGCACATCAGTCGACCCAACCAGTCACTCAGCCAGCACTGCCTGCAAGGAGAGTCCCCCAACCTCCCCGTGAATCCAGTAAGTAGTAATCAGGATATACAACGTATGGGTTACTAATACATCCATGACTGTATATATATATAATAATAATAGAAACTCTCACTTTAAATTTCACCGACCGCCTGTACCAACTGTGGCTGTAGAAAATAGTAGTTCAGCTAGAAAAAGAGATGAAAAGTTTGATTATATTGCTAGGATAAAAAGTGCATAGACTCCAGTTCATACTAGAAACTGTCAAATCTGTCCAAATACAAAAAGGATTTGAGTTAACACAGACTTAAAAAATATTTGTTCAAACAAGCTTCATCAGTTCACACAGGCAGCTCTTGCGTAGTACATTATTTTCAAAAAAAGTTCAGTGACTATTTCTAGAAAGATAGGGTGGTAATTCTTGGCAAGATCAGGAGTTTTGCAGTGCAATGTTTATCTCTATTTCAATAAATGTTTTCCGCATGCTTGACTGACTGTATATGACTGTTTAATATCTGGTATTCGGTTGTTCGCTCAGCCAGCCAGCGAGAGCGAGCGAGAGAGAGAGACAGAGAGAGAGAGAGAGACAGAGAGAGAGAGAGAGACAGAGACAGAGAGAGAGAGAGAGAGAGACTGGTACCTGGTAAAACTCTGTTTGTCCTTCCTAGATTTAGTTCCTGTGTCCACAAAAATGCATTAACACAGATAACTCTGATGCAGATAACTGAAGTTTCTCTCTGCTGTTATTGACTTAGGTTTGTATCCAAATGCCTTACTCTTGTTCTATTAGGTTTTCCCAGAATCTGAGTGACTTCTAGTAACCCTAAGAGAAAGAATGTCAACGTTTTGCGGTTATCTCAGGGTTGACACTGAAGCCAAGTAAAGTTAGCTTTAAAATGTACGCTCAAAGTGAAATGGTTTTCTATGTCTATCCTGCCAAAAGTATTCAGCAGTATATTTTTGACTTCTTGTTTCCCCACTGAAAATGGAAAAAAATATAATTGACCATGTACTTAAGACCAAACTTACAATATACAGGAAGCACAGGGAGCATTAATGCTGCTGTTGTTCCAAGTCATAACAAAGTAGTCAGCCTGTTTGCAAAACAAAATGTCTTGTAAATATTGCTGTGTTGCAATATGGGTAATTGAGCCTTATCTAAATCCTGTGGTGTCAATACAAATGTAATACTGTTCTATTTGGGACAAAACATCATTTTATGCAATTCAATGATTTTATTTTATTGATAGAACATCATATTGTGTATGCTCTCTTTAAGTTAAAGGGGATAGTTTGCATTATAAAAAATTGGGTTGAATACGTTGCTTATCCATCAAGGTGTATTACGTAGAGTAGATTGTGGTTTGCACTCCCCCAGTTTGGAGACACAGATGGGAGTACGGTGGCAGAAGCTGATCAATGTACTGCCGTGGAGGGGCAGCAGCGAAACATATTTTACCAAACTAAAAGATGTGTTTAAAATGATTTATTTTTAAAATAAATTTCAATTGGAGTGCACAATATATTGATAACATTTTCAAAGCTTGCTGTCAGACAGCACTTGCCTTTGTGAATATACTGTAGTCTGGTGGCTTTAAAGAGGGCATGGATAACCACTTTAGAAGGTAAAGTGGTACAAAACTGATGCTGATTTCTTTGTAAGTGGGACTTTTTATAGGAGCCTAAAATGGGTTTTCTGCCCACAGCAGTACATTGCTTTGCTCCTATTCTGATTTTCCGGGCTGCTTCTTCAGCCTGGGTGTGGGCCTACTGCCATCTACTGTAATAGACCTCATACCTGTACCTCATACTTCCCACTTTTAAGAAATGATCCCTTGAAGCGCTACAACATTTGTTCTTTTTTCTACTCCCTTCAGGGTTTGATTCACTCAATGAAAGCTCTGATGAATACGAGGAACCAGACTTCTTTAAGCCCAGTGTTAATCGAATGAACGCATTCGAAAGGGTAAGAGAGAACGTCTTTTTTCTACGACATTCTTCTTCCTCTTCTCCTCCTGCACAATGTGACTGACGGCTGTCTCCTCCAATAGGATATGTCCCTGCAAGTGCCCGGCCATGTAAAAGGAAGTCGCAGTTCTTGGTTCAGTGATGATGAGCAGTTGGATGATGATGAGTGAGTCATACACCAACACAAAAAAACACTGTAACAAATCAAGAAACACACCATAAGGTCGCACAAAAGAGTAAGGCTAACAGTAACTATGAAAGTATTGGACAGCTTGCACAATATCATTGTAATAGTCTTTCAAGTTTGTATTTTTATACACCTTGCCTGCAAAGGTGTGGTAGACAGAGGCTAGTGTGCAAAAACATGATGTTTTGAAAAATCGATTTACCCGACTGATCTGACCGAACCTTTTTGAAATGAGTTTCAAACTTTCCAGCTGCTGCTATACATATCTTAAATTCAAGTTAATAAAATTGATTGAATTTAAACAAATCATGTACTTGATGTGTCTTAAGGCTGTGCAATTTTACTTTGTTTTAAAGTGAATATCTCCTGTTTTTGTTTTGTATTTTTGCACAACAAAGTTATTTGTTACTTAACGGAGATGTTGTTCTCTATGTTTTTACTACTTGTTTCTGTGTATTTGAAGCCCTAGCACATGGCAGGACGGGGGCATTGGAAGTCAGCAAGGAAGCATCTACCTCCCTAACACCGGCAGACTGTCCTCGGCTTCTAAAGACGACAGCTCTCAGCTTGCTGCTGTCATCAAGATGGGCTGGTTGGACAAGAACCCACCTCAGGGGTATGAATAACAGCACACTCATACCCACACAAGCTGAGGTTTCGCTATTTCAAGTGCATCTTACTTTCAACATGCCTTACATATCAGATCAAAGTATGTTTTCACTGTGAGGGCTGTTTTAATGGCTTTTATTATATGCTTTGCATTGAGTATAAGGCCAACCATTAATAACAACAACATAACAGTAATACATTTCTTATGCTGAAATGCTTCAAATTTCCACCGAGTTTAGCTTTGCAAAACCTGTATCTCAGTTCCTTTTGTATAATGGTAAAAAAGTTTGTACTTCACCTTTTTTAAATTTGTGTTTGTGTGTGTCTTTATTGTACACAGGGCCCTTTATTATCAGAGAAGATGGGTAAAGCTGGATGTCGACTACCTGAGATACTTTGACAATGAGAAGGTAACAACAAGTACAGTCACTCCATCCCATGATCACATGAGTCACTTTGGACGTGAACAGCATAAAAATATAAATCTAATGGCCTCAAATGTTTTCTATGTAGACAAATTGAATTCATGTGTTTATGTGTGTGTATATATATGACCTTAAGCTAGCAGGGTTAGTATACCTATAGTGTGAATGGTCAGTTATCACAAATACGTTTACAACAAATAGAAAGACAAAGTTAAACTTAAAAAGATGCCTGTATATGTAGTGCTTTATGAAGGCGACTAAATGAGCATTGTCTATGTGGCGCCTGGGTCTTATGGTGACATGCTTTACACACATGTGTCTTGGAGTCAATGAAAATGGATATGTTTATTTAGAAGAAAGTTCTCTGAGATGTTCCAGACGCATGAACCTGCATGTTAGATATTGATCCGTCTAACAGAGAAGTTATTTCTGTCTGTGTTGTGTAACAGGAGGTGTATTCCAAGGGGATCATCTCTACTGCCTTCATTACCAATGTGAGCAGCGTGGGGGAACTGAAGTTTGAGGTCGTCACAAACAACCGGACATTTATCTTCAGGGCTGAAAGTGAAGGTCTGTCTGTGTTTTGACGGTTAATCTGTGTGCTCACACACAAAAAAAATGATGTTCCTGTTTAAAAAAAATCACGTGCATGTATTTTACACATACCCATTATGCAACATGTCTTTTTTTGTTTTCGTTGCACGCCTATTTTACGAAAGGCGTTCATCTTTTCATGTGTTTGCACAATCCTCAGGGGAGAGAAACGAATGGGTGGCTGTACTGCAGGACTGCACCAGGGGGCGCCATCTGCGCAGCACCATGATCCCGGGCTCACCTTTCGCCCCCGACTTTCAGGGCAACCTGGAGCTCAGAGGGTTACGCTCCAAACTTTATACTGTTGTTGCCTTAGATAAAGTCTTTCTCTACAAAAACATTGAGGTAAGGACCCTCCGTGTGTGTCTGCAGAGACCAGTGTGTGCAAAACACAGACGAGTAGTGTAGTGTTTATTTTGCAAAATACTTTATAGAAGTGTTAAACTGCACGCAATAAAGGGTTTTATTGATGAATTAAAATGCATCTACTTATCCATATTTAACACAATCATTGCCTCCATGTTTTTTTTGCCTTTTCATAAAGCAAAAGATAATAGGGCTAACATTTTTTGCAGCTTTCAATCATATATGCACAGTTTGCAGTGTTATATTTAATTATACAAAGATACATTAGTGTAATATTAGTTTATTAAACTCGACTTGCATCATCCTGTAAATGTAAGATTAATTCTGAAAATAAACAATTGGAGACTATTTCAGCCTTCTTCACATTAAAGAAGCAGTAAAATGATTGAAAAATGTTTTTCTTGCAGGACTATCGTATAGGAGTGGGCATCACATCCATTGAGATGAATGTTGGAAATATTAAAGAAACAGATCGTCGTGGCTTTGATCTTACAACGCCCTTACCGCATATTCAGGTACTGCATGTGTACAAAATGCAAGACGTTACTCCAAACCCTTACATTTTTTGAGTCAATTCAAACCATTTGAGAAGTGTGTTCACTTTACTTTAAGGATGGAGACACAACTCTGTCTGTGTGTGTATTTGTTTGTATCATTTCCATCACTTTGTTTCATGTTTATACAGTGAGCTCCTTTTTCTGACCTGGTTGTTCTTTGTTTATGTATCATCTGCAAGCATCTTGTGCATACACATACTTTTGTACGCTGGATTTATGTTTAACCATAAGGATTTTAGAGCAAAAGAAAATCAATCGTTCTGCAAAGTCAACCGTGGAGTTGGTTTTGGTGCTTCAGGGAAATTAGATCATGTTTTTTTTACTGAGAACTCCCACCGTGCAGCTTCACTCACAGTCCTCAGCTGGACATCTTTGGAGAATGTGAAAAGCCTTTTGTATAAGTGTGTGTGTGTATGTGAAGAAAATTGCGGCAGATATGTGTGCCCAAGTGTTTTGTGTGTGTGTGTGTGTGTGTGTGTGTGTGTGTGTGTGTGTGTGTGTGTTCATTTGGCCGACAATCCGCAGCCTGCAGTGCAAGGGGATCAGCTTGACAGGATGGGGAAGGCTGAAAAGGCGTGTGTATTTGTGTAAGAGTTGGACTGTTGTGTTGCATTTTAAGTGCACATTTTTGCAACTCTATCTGTGTATGTATGTTTTAAGGACATAGATAATTGTGTTGTTAGCAAGTGAAAAGAGGAAGAACTCAGGCATGCGAGACTATGTCAAGCCATAAAATCTGTGTTGTGTGTGTGTGTGTGTGTGTGTGTGTGTGTGTGTGTGTGTGTGTGTGTGTGTGTGTGTGTGTGTGTGTGTGTGTGTGTGTGTGTGTGTGTGTGTGTGTGTGTGTGTGTGTGTGTGTGTGTGTGTGTGTGTGTGTGTGTGTGTGTGTTTGTAAAGTTTCCAGTCTTTGACTTCAGTATATTTAGCAAAACAAGAGCCGAGGAAGAGTCAGTTCTCAGAGGATTCAGGAGCATACGGAAACACTCACAACCACGGAGCAAACACAGGCTTTTTTTCATTTGGTGGTCATCAACACCATCATGTCGGCTCTAACACTCGGCCGTGTGTTTGTGTCTCTCCGCAGTTTCATTGCAGAGTCAGAGCAGCTGCGGGTGCAGTGGGTTGACTCCATGCGGGATGCCATAGGTGAGGCGCTGTCAAATAGCGAGGTGGCAGATCGGATCTGGGAGGAGCCTAGCAACAGTCTCTGTGCCGACTGTGAGGCTCCAAAGCCCGAATGGGCGGCCATCAACTTGTGTGTGGTGATCTGCAAACGATGCGCAGGTTTGTGAGGCCATGATGTTCTGTGTAATAATTTGTTCTACTTTTGTCAATGTGAATATTTAATGCTTCTCAAAGATGTAGGATTGCTGTTAGCATGTTTCCTGAGTATCTTCAGTGAATACATGTCTTCAAAAGGAGCTTAGAACACAGAGGATAGATTGCTTCTTTTTTTTGGTAGAATTTCACAATATTATTAATAATACAGTCTTCAAAAGGTTTGTTTGTGTGTTCCAGGAGAACACAGAGGACTGGGGCCTAGCATCTCAAAGGTGCGCAGTCTGAAGATGGACAGGAAAGTCTGGACAGAGGAGCTCATACAGGTATACACACACATCTTCAGACGTTGTCAGAGTTGTTGTGGTTTTTTTTTTATTAAGAAAAAATAATCAAACTGTCTTCATCAAAAAATGAACTCCTTATTCACAGCCAATGTATTAAGATATTTAAACCCAGATTAAGCTGCAGATGTATACTGAGGTAGCAGTTTATCAGGTACAATTGTATAATATTATTAATCTAACACATTATAGCCCGTGAAGCTAACACTGGCAAATTGTAACACAGGTTTCGCCTTCAACTCTGTGGTCATTTTTAAGGCAGTGGTTAGTGGCGGTGTTTCATTATTTGGAACTCATATTTATTAAATAGGGATGAATATAATGCAATGATAATGATTACTAAAAATGTACGTGGGTAATTGATAAACTGCACAGTGTACATGTTTTTTATTGTCCTGAGACGGTGCCTCTACAAGAATGCTTCCTACTTTACTTAATGTGGAAATACTTCTTCTAAACCCTACCTCATGCAGGTGTTCCTTTTGCTGGGCAACGAGCGGGTAAACAGTTTCTGGGCAGCTAACGTCCCGCCAAGTGAAGCCTTGAGCCCCTCTAGCTGCAGCGAAGAGAGACGCCGCTTCATCACCAATAAGTACAGGCAGGGCAAATACAGGAAGTACCACCCTCTGTACGGAAACCAGAAAGAGCTCAACAATGTAAGTTTAAAATCACTTGTTTGATTGAAACCCTTGTTTTTACGTTACATATATACAATTTAAAATGCATATATATAACAGTTAAATAAAAAATCTCCATAACCTCATACACATTTTATCCAGCTTTCATTATATATCTTGCTCCACTGCCTTATGAATTAGCGCAAAGCACACTGGAGTAGATCCTGAAATCAGCATCCTCTGTAATGTTTTGAACTAAATCATGACCATAAGAATCTAAATCGAATCATCATGACGATGTTATTATCATTTATTTGTCTTCTGACTGGTACGGTTAAATGTAGTTACTCACGGCTCCCTTTGCCACACAACATAGTCAATCCTTTAAGACTTATTTATCCTGCAGCTGTGTGCTTATGCCTCATAGAGGGTCACAAGTTGAGTTGTGACTGATCACTGCACTGCCATATACAAACACCATACATCTGAGTGCATACTAATCAGACCAGGACTCTGAGAATAACGAAGTGTCCTGGCGATTTTTTAACTAATCAGTCTAATGTATTCACTGACAGAAAGAGATACAGAAAACAGGCTTTTCCTCTGAAACCAGTTCAAGAGAATGCAGAACACATAAGTTAATCGCTCGCTGTAAATAACCTACTAGGAGTCAACACTAATTTAAGCAACTGTGAAATCCCTCATCAAACCCATCATAAAAGTCCAAAATAAGTATGGTGTCTCACATTTTCCATTCAGTGACAATAAAGTAGCCAGTCTAGAGTTAACTCTTTCAGTGCGTGATGTTTTCCCCTTTTTCAGTTAGCTGATCAGCTACATTTGATACTTGAACTCAAAGTGAGGCATTCATGAGGCTGAATATCTGAAGGAATTACATTCAGAGTCAAGGTGAACATCGCTCCTATTAGAGTAATAAGAGTGGTATTTTATTTGTTACAAAATAACCCCTTGTGAATTCCTGGCATGACTCTGAGTCACAATAGTTTGCGAAACATGTCAGCTCATACTCGTGGTGTAAGAGAATCAGCAATGTAGGGAAGACATTTCAAAGAAGTTAGGAATTAGAGTACCTGTAGACAAGAGCCCTCTCAGGATGGACTACCTGTGTATACGTCCTAGGTAATGGGGTACTCAGAAAACACAGACTTTTGCCCTGTCAAAGTGATAAAAATGGTCAGTAAAAGTCAGAAGTAGGACCCTCGGGGGCCGTTTCCGGACTGCTAGAGTCGGGGGTTTTATGTTGTGCCCCCGCTGCGCTCTGCTGTGTGTGGTGAATGTGTTAGTGTGTCATCCCCTGCTGGCTCATTCATTAGCTGCTTAACCCACTTACCACAAACAATGTGGAATGCTCACAGACAGTGTGTGTGTCTATGTGTGTGTGTGTGTGTGTGCCTGTGCGTGTGAGTGAGTGAGTGACTCACATTGAGCACCTGACTGGCTTCTATTTTTCCTCCATCAAGCGTTCAAGACTGTTTATGTGAGTAACTGTGTTTTAAGATGTGCAAAAGGAGATAAAGGATGTTTCCTTATTGCTTGTTTTGGTTTAAACCTCCTCCATGATGGTTAACTCTCTTTGCGATTTTTGAGAATGTGGCATGGTCTGTCTTACTGCCTCTCATTTCCGACAGATGCTGCTCTACCTGTTTCTTAAATCCAAATACTTTGCTTCCCTCAGCTCTGCAATGGTATTCTTTCCACTTGGGTGTGTCTTAAGAAAGAATAGACTCTGCAGTGTGTGTGTGTGTGTGTGTGTGTGTGAGAAAAGTAGAGAGAAACAGGAGTTTGTGTTCTGTGAGAGTACTGGAGTGTCTCTGGCTCAGGTTTGTTTATCAACTGCAAGCTTTTTACCTCCACTTCTCAGTTTCCTTTCCTCTTTGTTTTTCCTTTCATTTTTTCTGAATGTGACATCATTACTCACGGCTGTAGCTGGAATGTGCTGTAACTCCACCTCCCCCTCTCTACCCCTCCTCATTGTTTGGCTGCAACTGCAGAAGAAAGTTGATCTCTTCACTCCAGGCTCTCTTTCTTAACGTTGCTGCTAGACTCGAGCATCATAAACTGGTTTTAGTTTTTGCTATTCTCAACTTTGCGTGCGTCTGCACTGACACTCAAACACAGGAGAGACTGAAGGGAACTGAAAAGCTACAGGTAAGCGTGTGTGTATTGGTGAGGTGTAGGAAAGAGTACTGAAAGTATTTTGTGTGTTTTTGTGAATTACTTCAGTAGTTCAGTAGGGTTTTACAGATTGCAGGGTAGTGTTAGTTCAGGAATGTTTGTCAATGGACTTTGGATCTCTGCTCTAAAACAAACACATATTTAAAGTGGTTTGTGTGGCATAGTTTTATCTTGAGACTATAAGGACTGTTGTGTTGTAGCTCTATGTCAGCGAGCACATTAGAGTTATTGTGTGCATAGTTTCCACTGGGAGTGGGTGGAGATACATTTACATGCATTTAAATGTGTGTGTAGGCATGTTTCTGTGGCTTTTTTGCATTTTTGGTCTGTGTCGCTGCCTCTGTCTGTGCTTCCGTGTGTGTGTGTGTTCATGTGTTCTCTGTTACGAGAGGATAGGCTCACCTCTGTCAATGGGCATCATTGTCTCCCTCTATCCCCTCCTGCTCTGGGTCCCCCCTCTCTCTGCCTCTCTCTTTTAGGTAGTCAACTATTGATGCTTTCAACAGCCTTTCATTCAATAATTGGCTTTCATATTCCTCTGCAAAAACAGGTTTTTATGAGGAAATATTTAAAATGTGTTTCTTTTATACACCAGACATACACTGTGTGTTCATGGTGTCTTATTATAATACACTGAAATTATAACTTCCCTCAAAGCCTTTCAATCATCCCCTAAATCCCCCCCCCCTCCTTTGTTTATGAGAGGGAAAAGTGGTCAAAGAGCACTGGGTGGAGCATAAAAGATGATTGGCAGAGAAATGTACAGTACGGTGTTGAGTTGTTTAACACAAAGGGAAGTGTTGGCATAGTATGCATGTGCCAAGTTTGAAACAAGTAAGACTTCATTACTTTTTCAAGTGCAACAAAAACACAATGACACAGTCTGTATTTCCAAAGAGTCTAAAATCCATACACTGTTATGATCCCATTTTATATAACACATCACATTTTTGTTATAAGCATAAGTAAGTATTAGTTAATGTCTCCCCAACTGAACAACCACAGCCCATGACCACTCCCAGTCTTCTGAGTTGTGTTGACTTTGTGTTGGTGACGTTCAGCGTGTTTTCACTACTTATTATAGCAAACAGACCCAGCTGAGAGGCAGTAGTTAAACTTTTTTATATGCCTGTTTTTGTGCTTTTTATACTTTTGGAAAGTGGCTTCCATAAAATAAGAAAACTTCCAACTTAATCCCTTCATTTCAACATTGACACTTTAGGATTTTAAGTCATAGAACATCTGCTGTCTGTATTTCCCTATTCTATTCTTTTCCTACTTTTCTGTCAGTCTTTTTCTGTGTGTCTGCATTTCTGTTTTCCCTCAATGCCATATATTCATCCTCTTCTCTTTCCCTTTTCCATCCGTCTGGATTTTCACCTCCACCTCCTTCTCCATCTCCCTCTCTGTCCTGGTGAGGTAATGACGGGACATATGTGGATAACTGCTCTTTCTCATCTGGATTTAATACAAGGGAGTGCATACACACACACACACACACACACACACACACACACACACACACACACACACACACACACACACACACACACGAAAAAATGTGTGTTTTCTTTATTGAACATTCGGTATATGCTCAAATGAACAAAGCAGAGTGGGCTGCATGTGTGTGTCTGTACATAGGAGGTCTGAGTGTATTATGTCCAGTTTGTAGCCAAGTACAATCAGGGACTGATTAATGTGCCCCTCAAAATGCTTTCATCCTCCTCTAATAATATTTTTCTTTCTTCTGTGCCTCTCATCACTTTCTTTTCCTTCGATTCCGTCCCGTTTAACTGCTGAGGCCAGATGGAGGCCAGTGATTTCAGACACACCCAGATAAAATCTCTCTGGCTCTTTCTTTCTCACTCTCTGGGGAAATTGGGAAGGATTCTTAAATTCCCTTCTCTCTTTCCGTGTGTGTGTGTGTGTGTGTGTGTGTGTGTGTGTGTGTGTGTGTGATTACATTACTCCCTGTTTCATAGACAGCAGATGTTGGAGGGTGTGAGGTCTTCAAACACCCTTTTCCTTATTGTACTTTGTTCTGATTGGTTCTCTTGGTCAGAATGCACATGGTGAAGCTATTGATTCATTACAGGACACTGACCTACATACAGCATGCTTTCACATGTATGTTCACATGCAACAGATGGCTGGTTTTGTTTTACTGGAACACACACACTCACACACATAAAGTTATCACAAAACGTCACACTTCACTTGTCTGTAGCGAGATACTCTCCCTGCACTGCTTTGTGCTTGCGGTCAAATTACAGTATATTTTTCTGTGGCTCAGTTTGTAGCGTGGGGGCTAATGTTAGCCTGCAGGGATTAATCTAAAGTATTGACTTTTATTGCAGGTCAATTTGTCGGTTAAGTGAATAAGATAGAGTCACCAAATGGGCATCCGTTCTATCAACCTGAGTGCCACTGAGCAGGCTAAAACCACCACGTTGTATTTGTAGAGGACAATATTCCCAAATGTTGGGCTGTAATAGCCTAGTGATCATATTAGTTGAGCTTTTTCCCCAAAAAATGATTGGCAAAAAAACGATTGTGTTGGATATTCAAGCTAAAGACAACAAGGATGCAGAATAAATATAGTTAATGTGTCTCTGGCAAAGGAAAATAGAAAGTGCAATGCCAGATCCAAGCGGAAAAAGGAGACAATAAAAAATGTCTGTCAAACTTTTTTTTCAAAGAAAAGACTGTTTTTTTAATTCCCTTTTGCCTTGCTTTCTGCTTTCATAAAATGTGACTTTTACATGAATTTGTCGAGACTAAAATTGATTCCAGCTGCTTTAGAAATGGATGTTTCATTTTTTAAATTAATTTATGATTTAGACAAAGTTATGTAAAGAAGATAGAGTGGATAGACAGGATACTACTTCAATGATTTTTTTCTTACCTCTTAACATGCACAACTCTACCGGACTTATTCTTATTTGTAATGCAGATGGAAATTCAGAAATGTCTCTTAAAGTCTTTATGTTTCTGCAATATTTTCTTACATACAAGCCTCTCCTTTTGGTTAATTGTGTATTAAAAGCCTTATTACAGCACAATATTTCCACTTTTAATTGGTCCCCTGCATTTTGAGCCATAAGTTGTTTAAGTGATCCTGAAAACAACACCCGTTTTATTTGTTTAATATGTAAATGTGAAGAAGCTATTAAAAGCAATGAAAACTTAGAATAACTTTCCTATAGGCCCTAAATACCAGCACTAGCGTGACACGTATATGATGAGACTTTTGGAGCATAGATTTGTGTCCAGATAGCTAAGTACAGGTTTTTGCTTAGATTTATAGAATGGGGTGAGGGTTAGGGTTAGGGTTAGGGTGATGAAAAAGAAATGCAGTTGATCTCTGTGTCTTTTGTGTGCGTTTGCATGTTTTGCAATTTTAATCTTTGTTAATTAGTGTGTGTGCGTGTGTGCGTGTGTGTGTGTGTGTTGAGGTTTAACAAATTGCTCAAATAGAGGAGGGGTTCTGTCTGTGTGTGTGACAGAGCACTGTGGAATTTCTCAATCAGATCCAAGAGAGTTTATAGGTTTTAACAGAAGACAGACTGGTGTGTGTGTGTGTGTGTGTGTGTGTGTGTGTGTGTGTGTGTGTGTGTGTGTGTGTGTGTGTGTGTGTGTGTGTGTGTGTGTGTGTGTGTGTGTGTGTGTGTGTGTGTGTGTGTGTGTGTGTGTGTGTGTGTGTGTGTGTGTGTGTGTGTGTGTGTGTGTGTGTGTGTGGGCACATGGGTTTGTGTGTAATTGCATAAATCTAAGTTGAGTTCCTCAGCTATGAAAACACTGCATCCTCCTTTGCTCATTCATAACATCTTTTTCTATTTTGCCTCCCCCTACTTCTCTTACATTTGAGTGTACAGTATTTGGACAAAATGTCAGACTATAAAACCATGTAGTTTTGTTCCTGTTTGTCAGGTATATAAAGTTTTTTGTCAGGCATCACCTGGATTAAAAGTAAATAATCTCCAAATAGCGATGATAATCCACCAAAAGGAACTAAAATATATGGGAAGATTTTCCTTTATGGAAGTTTTGAGGTTTTTTTTCAACAAACTACTGTATTTTTCTTCCTCCAAAGATGTGTTAAAGATGATTGTTTTCCCTGTCAAACCTGTATGTTTTTGGTCACATGACTTCATATTGCACATAAAAAGAATAGTGATAACTTCAATTGTATTCAGTGGAAATAATGAAAATACTGATAAAGTCCCTGCAGGAATACGGACAATAAAATACTGCAAATTTAGCACTTCAATACCACTTATGAGACTTGCATTACAACTAGTAAAATGTTAAATCTGCCTACAAGTAATTGTGCAGGCTCACACAAAGAGCAATAAAAGTTTATAAGACCACATGAGTTAGCTTATCATCAGCTCTCAAATCTATGCCCAGCTCACCAGTGCTCCACTAAAATAAAGCTCATATGGATCATAGGGTCTTACAGACCAATCACTATGAAATGGATCCAGATTTTTTGTTATTAAAATTGCATACAGAGGATTAAGAGTGGGCTCTGCAATTTAAATGAATTGTTAAGTTTTATCATAATAATACTCTCCACAGTCCCTATAAATCCCAAAATAATTACTTTAGTTGTTGTTGTTGTTGAGTATATCATATATTCTTTAAAGATAACAAACAACACACACTGCATATCTTCTTCTTGGCAAAGGCATAGCAGTGTTGACAGGTACTGACCAAAGCAAGCAATCAGAAAGCTGTACACTGGTTATGGAACAGTAGGGCCTGCTCCAGGTTTTAACCACCTCAACACAAAAACACATGCTCACACACTCTGAGTTTGACCCCAGCTGTTTCCATTAAAACCAAGCTGCCAAAGCATCACATGGTATAATTAAAGCCAGATCAGCAGATGGACGACCAATTACAAGTCATCAGTTTAGAATCTTTCTTACTTGTTGGCGTTTTTTAAGCTCTTTTTTTTTCCTGTCATGTCATCTCCCTTTCCCACTGTATAGCCTTTTCCCCTAAAAACCAGACAGTGGTTTCATAGTGTTCTAAAAGTGTGTCTTGTTTCGTCTTACCAGTTTTTGGCCAATTAAGATTTTGTAATTCTAGTCATTTGAAAAAAAACATGCTAATTTGACATCTGATATGCTCATTTAGTAGGATTTCACCATGCCTAAATAGCGTACATAACGCATCTGACCTTTCCTTGCATGAGCAACACATCATTGTCTAAAATGTCTAATTTCTGTACATGAGGATTTGATCATGTTTTGATTTTTCTCTCTTTTCTCCTTTTCGCCAGGCTCTTTGTATAAATGTGCAGTGCAGCGATGTGCTGGAGACGTTGAGCCTGATCTTCTGCGGTGCAGATGTAAATTGTCCAACTGGTATGCCAAGTGCACCCTCTGCTCTCTCCCTGGCCACTGCACACGCACAATCTCTACAGGCGGAGTTAATCAGCCACAACCTTAACACAGGTACAGTGAGACATACAAGCACCTTTTGTTCTCATTAAATAATTTATTAAAGATGGGTCTCATGTATTCAGTATGTGTATGTAGATTACATCCATGATGATTTGCTTTAAACTGTATGTACTGTAATCCTTATATGTGTATATTTTAAGGGTACTAGAATCAGTGAGTTCCGAGTGCACTTTCCTTATACTTATGTTACACAACCATATGCACATTCCTGTCATACCTAGGAGCGTTGGGATGTATAACATTTTCCATTTAACTTTACCAGATGCACGTCTCCTATTCCAGATAGACTCCCAGAAAATGACAGTCTGTACAGTATGTTCTTACCCAAGAAGGTTTTCTTCAATAAAATAATGGTATTTTTGGTTCCCCTGCAGAACTTCCACAGTCAGAGGTGGGTGGAGGCATGGAGGCGAGACATTACTTGCCAGCACCTTCTGTGTCTTACAATGGCTTCCTTTACAAGACTGCATCTATGGCCCGGGCTATTACAGAGCGCAAGGCCAAAGAGGGTATTTAAACACAACATCCAACACTTACACTTACTTGCTCAATAAAAAGAACACATAATAATTCATTAAATGTTTTTCATTTGATTTATTTTTCTCCATTTACAAACATCTAATATTACAAAACAACTCAAAGATAATATTTGAAAGATGTTTCTTATGCATATTAAAATTACAAATGGAGTTCATATCATAGTATCTTGTGCAGAATGTTGTTTACCATTTTTCTGTGAAGCCATTTTCTTAGTCATATCTCAGTTCAAAAAAATTGGCTTCATTATTAGCAACACAATAAAGTCAAAATGGCACGCAGACCTCTGCAGAGGCCTAACGCCCTATTTCGCAATTTGAAGGTGTTTATTTGTAGTTCTTCCTTGGCCTGTGATCCACTTTTCAACCAAGGCTCATGGAAACAGGACAGTAGTTTTTCTGTAATCCTGACAGAGAACTTCTATTTTGTTAATCTCTATTTTCCCCTCCATGTAGAGTTCAGTCGTCGCTGGTGCATGCTGAATGACGGCACCTTCAGCTACTATGAGAGTGACAAGAACTCAAACCCCAACGGAGCTCTGAAGGCTTCAGAGATCGTCTGTTTGGCTGTTGACCCGCATGATAGACATGGGTACACACACACACACACACACACACACACACACACACACACACACACACACACACACACACACACACACACACACACACACCAATCCATCCCCACTTAATTTTACTGTCTGTATTAAATTACTTTTAGGAAATAGCAATGTGAAATAAACCAAATCACCTCTGCTGTAAGAATCTTTCGACTCAAAATGGCATCCTTTTCACTTCTGTCCTGCTTTTTCCCCTTTGTAAATATCACCTTCTGGATCAATTTCTGCTAACTCCTATTTCTAACCAATCAGGTATGAACACACCTTTGAGCTGTACTCTGAGTCAGAGCGTCTCTATCTGTTTGGCACTGATGACCCAGGCAGCCACAAGGAATGGGTCAAGTCTATTGCCAAGGTAACCACAAAACATTTGGTGTCTAGACACTCAATCATAAGTTCTTTTCCCTTTCCTCAGATGGACCGTTTCACATAGTAAATCCTTTTCTGTAGAAAAATTGCAGAGCTCTGGTGTATAAAAGAAAAATGTAGGCTGTATAGTGGTCAGGACAGGGCTAGTGAATTGTGACTTGTTCCCTGTGTCACTTATTCCAGCATTCTTCACAGCTGATATAATGGTCAGCTGCATGATGATGATAACTAAGGCAAGTACTGCTGAAACTACTGAAAGCCAGTGCAGTATGAGGGTAATGCTGAAGTAGATGCGCCGAAACCTGTCTACTCATTGTGCTGAAATCCTTTTGTAAAAACAAATGGATTGTTGTGCTCAAAATCGTGCATGACCTATAATTTTAAATGCTGGGCCAAATCGCATCTAGTGGCTGTACCTGAGAATAAAAAAAAGATAAATGCCAAGTTGGTAGATGGACAGCATAACCATGGCTCCTGCATGTCTAGCCACACAGACCATTTTTTCTTCTCCTACCATTGAAGTACTTTACAAGAGCTTTAACCTTTGTTCACAATTGAATTAGTATTGATTTTCTCAGCGAGGTTCAGTAATGCTCTGACTGAAGTGCTTAAATCCTCCTCGAAAGAGAAGGGAAACAATAAATAATGTGCAACGTATTACAAAGCCGCAATGTCCCCGTTTTATTTGCAGAGCCTGATCCCGTCCTCTGCAGAGCCGCTGCTGAGGTTGGCTTTTGAGCGTATTGGACGGCTGAAGTGTAAAGACGGCTTGAACCTGCAAACATCCAAGGTGGGCTGGTTTGCGCTGGTGGGCTCCACTCTTCACGCCTATCTGGACGACAGCGAGGGAGAGGAGATCCACCTCCGCAAACTGAATGAGCTCTGTGAGTAAAACAAATACGCACACAAACAGTACTTTTATAATATACTGTACATATAATCTACACATAGTGAAATCGATGTGTGCTCAGAAAGGATTATTGACTGAAAAAGTCATTTGAAAAGAAACCAGAAAGAAACATTTGAACCGCAGGCATACTGTGAATAATACATGATTCCTCTGTGTTTGTGTCTCACAGCAATTCAACAAGATAATGAAGTGCTCGTTCTGGTGGAGAGAGGCAGGTGAGAGGGGATATTGGTTTCAGACTGTTTGCTACAATAGTGATAGATTATATACATGTTTGCTCCACTGTTTGACTTCACAACTCCCCAATGTCAAAAACACTTTTTAAAATCCTATTCTTTATTGTTACCGTAAACATTTTCAACGTTTTCACCCCATCTTCTCTGGTTGTATGTTATATTCCTTCTTTCTCCTCTGTTGTTCTCTCGCTTTATGCAGGACTCTGTACATAGAGGGAGAGAGGAAGTTGGATTTTGCCGGCTGGTGTACGGCCATTAAGGCAGCAGCGGGGAGTGGTGGAGACACACTGAGCCAGCAGCAGCTGACGGAGACAGACATACCTGTCATAGTGCACAGCTGCATTGGCTACATCACGCAGTGCGGTGAGACACGGGCATTTAGAGAGTTACCTTATTCCCTCTGTTGCACACTGTGTCAACATCACAGGCACCCACTCATATTCATGCTCCTTATCTTTGCCACACAAATGGCTCTGCTTTCATTTACATCACAGGAGTATATCTACTTGTACCTTGCTGTACTGTATGTGATTGGGGTCTTTTGTGGTCCTTGCTGTTGTGCACACTGTGCGCTTTCTGTGTGTTTGGCCTCATGTGAGTTTAATGGCAGGAGTTCTGGCTCTGCAACAGCCCAACAGACTGCAAGATAACAAAATAACTCTGTTCCAGCTCCATGTCTCCATCAGTGCTGCTTTTCTTTTCTCTCTTTTGTAATGTTTTCTCTTTCTTGACCCTTATCCTTTGTCTACCTCCCAAATCCAACAGCTGACATGTCTTCTTTCACTCTGACTAGCTGTCTCTCATCTTTCTGTCAACCCCTGTTCCCTCTCTTTTGATCTCCTCTCACTCACACGCCATTTACTGGATGCACTTGTAGTTCAACCTATGTGTTGTGTGTGTAGGGATATTTGTGTGTGAGTGGGAGGCTTCATTTTGCTGATATCCTCTACTTTCTCTTTGTTAATCCCTCTGGTCAGCTTTCCAGGAAACCAGGGCAGAAATGTCCTTCTTTCCCCCTTAATTTTCTGATAATGGTCATTCACCATGATGACACATTTGCATTACCGTCCTTAATGCTGTTATCAAGTTCTTTGAACCTTTATACAGTGACTTATGCCATATCAGGAACTTCAGTCATTTGGCCTACATCATCTTGTCCTGACAGGTCTGTCATAAAGGAATTACACTGTGACCCAGCTTCAGTTGAGAAATACACACTTGGTTGATTTTAGTCATGACATTGCAACATAAAGCAGCAGAGCCAGATCCCCTCTATTGGAAATTACTTTCAAATCTTCACACCCCGGGCTCTTTAGACAGACACAAATTGTAAAAATCTTTTTGCTCTGGTCCCATCATCCACAATGTGACAGCAGATATGTTACAGTTTTGTCTTTTTTTGATTGAATTATGGTGGATTACACATTCTTGAAGGTCATATTGGAATATGTATCAAAGTGTTAGTCTTTTAAGAACAATGCAGGAGCAGCAATTTGCATAATCTTAGAATTGGACAAGAACCAACAATCTAATGACCATAGATTCTATCCTCATGAACAACCTCTAATGTTGCAACAATATCATATATTGATCTCTTATTTCCCCACATCCAAAATAAGAGATCATTTTGAGGTGGAATACTTTGACTTTACACTTTATACATGCTGTATTTCTATCAGGAATTCAGTTGACATAGATGTAAACTGGGCCTTATGATGTTTCTGTTCAAAAGTTTGAATATCAACTTGATATAATTGATATAAAGA
Source organism: Eleginops maclovinus (assembly GCF_036324505.1). Lineage (NCBI taxonomy): Eukaryota > Metazoa > Chordata > Actinopteri > Perciformes > Eleginopidae > Eleginops > Eleginops maclovinus. The sequence continues at coordinate 9,580,068 of NC_086366.1, read as the reverse complement.
ATGTTGTAACAAACTGTCCATCCTCTTATGGTATCAACATGGCCTGTGTTTGTAACATTATGTTTTTGTGTGATTGTTTTGTTTTTCTTAGGCTTGACCTCTGAGGGGATATATCGTAAGAGCGGTGTGAACTCCCGTGTGGCGGCGCTGTGCGAGAGATTTCACCGTGACGCCCGCAGTGTTCGTCTGAGGGAAGGAGAGCACCAGGTGGACGACGTCTCCACCACACTCAAGCGCTTCTTCAGGGACTTAGAGGATGGGCTGTTCACGTTAGAGGAGCCCAAAAGCTGGCTAATTGCTGCTGGTAAGATTCAAAGACGTTTGATGTGCCCTACAGTATAGTCACGCTGTGATTTCACGATTGGTTTATTCACAAAAAACCTTTTTTCCTAAACCTTTCCAGCCTTACAAATACATGTATGTTTATTTAATCAGGTTTGAAGATACTGTTTGACATTTGGTGCCTCTCTAATATAATGGAGGTGAAAAAGGGATAAGCCTTTCTTTTTATGATATTCCACATTCCTCTCTCTGGACCGTTTTACCGTCTTAACACTTAAGAGACTTTTTTCTACTTAAGAAGTATACCCAACAGACTTAATGTTGAATTTCAGTGCATCTCAAAACCTTTAAGGGTAAGTAAAGGGGGAATAAACTGTGGGCAAGGTATTTTCACATCAAGAAAGTTTAGAGTAGTTCAGTCAAGCTCTTGAGTGTTAGATTTTTTACTACTCTAAAATATTTTGGAAGCAGTTTGCTCGAGACGCTGCAACTGCGTGTCATCTTGTGTGTATCACGTTGCACAGGATTTTCGAAAGTTTGAACTTGTTTGCATGTCAGATCACAGGAAAATATGTCTGTCTGTTTTCCTTTCTCTCTCACTGTTTCTGTCTTCATTTTTTACAACTCTATCCCCTCCTCCAACAAATTCATTCCCTCTCTCTTTCTCGCTCTCTCTCTCCCTTTTGTTGTCGTACACTTCCTCACACTCTGGGAACTCACTTCTTTTCACAGTCTTTCTGTATTCATGATTGTATCTATCCTTCTCCTCTTTTATTCCCTTACTCCAGGCATTCAGGATGAAAGCCAGAAAATCTCCCAGTACCAGCTGCTGCTGAACAGACTTCCTCGTGTCAACAAGGCTACACTACAAGCCCTTATCAACCATCTCTTTTGGTGAGAAACACACCCACGTTGACATCATCTTGTATCTGTGTGCATGTCTGTTTGCAAATACCCATGTGCATTTTCCCTGATTGTGTTTCAGCGTGCAGCGTTTTTCCGAGTGGAACCAGATGAACCTCCATAACCTGGCCATAGTGTTCGGCCCCACACTCTTCCAGACCGATGGGAAGGACTACAGTGCAGGCCGCGCGATAGAGGACCTCATACAGCACTACACACTCATCTTTGAGGTCAGACTCACTGCTCACTGTTAGCATGTGGGATGACAGGAGGGCAAAACATTTTGTTCTCTAAGCTGATTTATTAGTCTGACGTGATGAGTCAAACCTATGAAAGGGTGGGATGTCAAAGAACATGAAATATGATATAGATGGCTGCAAGATTAGGCTCCAAAAAAAGGCAGAATACTTTGAGAAACAGATTAAAGTCGGGGAGATGCAACTAGAGATCTTAAGAGTGGCATGATGCTGCAATTCAAGTATTACATCATTTGACATTTGATTCAGTTGTTAGTGTGAGAAAATGAATGTGTGTGTATTTGTTTACAGGTGAATGAGCAGCAGCTTAAGAAGCAGCTGGCAGAGATGACTGTCATCATCGAAGTGCGAGAGAAACTCAACACAAAGTTTCCCGTGAGTAACACACGATCTTGCATAAACACTCCGGTATTGTTTTCACACCTTTATGCATGCAGATGTGTGCTGCAGTTGGACATTAATGCATTCTGTTATTTGTTGCCCTAATGCTGTTATCCTTTTGTCTGACCTTTTCTGTCTGCGTGTGTGTGTTTGTGTTTATGCGTACCGGACACTCAGAGCACTGAACCTGGAGGGCACTTCATCTGCACAGTGTACTTGGAGGAAAAGAAAGAGACAGCAGAGCAACATGTTAAGGTGACCTGGACCTTTCCAAATTATACAATATTGCTTTACACTTTACATGTCTGCCTCATACTTCTCTCGTGGCCCAGGGAAATAACAACTGCCTATATTAGTGTTTAGCCACACTTTCTAAGGAAAATTATTCTCTGGAGTAATTGTGTTACATCTTTCCTCAGATCCCTGGTTCCATGACAGCAGCAGAGCTGACGTGTGAAATCCTGGACCGGCGTAACATCCGGGTTAAAGACAAAGAGTACTGGAACTGCTGGGAGGTCAGCGACAAGGAGGAAATGGGTGAGAAGATGGGACAAATGTATCTCACAAATACATTGCTTGTATACACGTTTGTACATTATGTACAGATTCAGGTCCAGTTTATAACACTTGGTTAAAAAGTGAAATTTCTTTGTGTGTAACATTAACATCAAAGATAAAAAAAAAGTCCCTGGGCAAAATAAAAACAATGACGCAAAGCTTGTGAAGTGCTCTCCACTCAACCCCGGCTTGACCTACACAAAGTGACACACAAGCTCCAGAGGCAGGAAGATCACTCTCATTAATGTAACTGTGTGTCGTGGTTTGTTTTGAGCCTGGTATGTAGGCCATCTGGTTCCCCACCGGGAAGCCCGTAGGTGGCTTATCGAATGCCAGTAAAACTCAACTAACTTGGCAGATTGCCCATCAATCAGAAATGCTGATTACAGGAGGCAAAGAAGGAATGATACAGTTAACAGGAAAGATGTTAGAAAGAGTGACAAGAAGAGCTAAAGGAAATTCTTGTTATCATCTCTATACTGCAGATGTCACCTTTGATTTACAAAAGCTCTTTCAAGATTAGTATCTAGGCGTGAAAGCACAAAGTGCTTCCAGATTCTGGAGCGATATGTTTGCATGCCAAATCTGCAATTGAATAGAAAATGTTTGGGTAGCTACAAAAATAAATGCCATTGTCAATCAGATTGTCAAAAGCTCAACCTGTTGATCTGAGATTTGTCCGGTCAAAAATGTTTGTTGATTCTTCAGATTCTTTAAAATTAACCTGTGTTTATTGTCATCGCCCCATCAGAACGCCCACTGCACTATCAGGAGCGAGTGTTACCCATCCTTCACTCCTTTGGCACCGACTCCCATCTGCTCATTAAGAAACACCTCGCTATGGAACCGATGATGGTGTATCTGGGTAAACACACAAACCTGCTGCCAGCAAGATGTTTCTCTTTGAGTACCTGAATTCTTTGTAATCTTTCATTCTGCCCTCCAGCCAGCAAAGTGGATGTATCCAAACACGGGATGATGAAATTCCGAGAGGAGCGAAGCATCTTGGGATTGGGACTGTCCTCTGGAAGTTTCCACGACCGATATTTCATCCTCAATTCCAGCTCTCTCAGAATGTACAAGGAAGTCAGAGTAAGATAAATAGATTTAATTCAACTTTTACATGTTTCTGTAGCCACAGCTTTTCAGACTTTCCTTCTGTTTCGATCAGAGTAACCGTCCAGAGCGTGATTGGGCGGTGAAAACCTTGAAGGTCTACCTGGGTATGAAGAAGAAACTCCGTCCTGCTACATGGTGAGCACATGTCGTGTAGCACCGATGTCACTTCTTATCCTCCTCACATTTACTGAATGGCAAAACAACAAGCGGCTGCAGTGAAAGGCGAGAGCTGTAAAAATTATACCAACCACACCCTGAGCTAACTTCAAGAAAATGATCTAAAGGAATTATATATGGTGAAACTTTAATAATTAATATTCCAATATTGGATACGTTGCCTCATCTGTAATAGTGCATGGGGACTTCTTAACAGAATGACCACTAGAGGGCATACTCAGCCTAATATTCATTATCTCTGGGACAAATATAATTGTACTGCTGTTAATTTCCTCTTTCCGTGTGTGTGTTTCTAGCTGGGGACTAACAGTGGTGTGTGAGAGTAAAAAACAAGAGAAGCAGGAGAAACAGCAGTGGTGAGTATCTGTCCATTTGTGTGTGTACAGTGATGTCAACCTTTTATATACAACACACAGCTGTCAGCGCAGACCACTCATGACGCCCGCATACATGGTATATTCTAAGCTCTTGACATTCATTGACCTTCACACAGTAGTGTCAGTGAGTATAGTCAATAAACCGGATAAGAGTTGTATTCCTTTAAGAGATGTCTTTCCAGCTGTGCTACTTAAAGTATCACGCAACAGCTTATTATCCCTTTAAGCAGCCTCCAATGAATATTTGTAGGCACTTTTTCCCTCAGTGGCAGCATTTTTCATGTGCATGTTAACATGAGCAATGTCAGGAAAATGCTAGCGGCTCGTCTGTAGGCAGAGAAAACAGGTCAGCTCCCTGCGTGAGAGTTTGGAAAAAGGAGGCATGTGAAAGGTCGGGTGCACCCAGCAGGGAAACACATGTGATTACACCTGTAACCATGCCTCTGTTCTAATCCGTTCACATATACATCCCTGTGTGTTTGGGGGCGGGTACATCAGTTAAGTGTGTGTGTATGCCCTGTGTTTTCATGTTACAGTGGGCCTCTGCTCTGTCAACAGCAGTAGACATCAGCACTGTTGTAATGGGAGTGCTGTTTTCTTCGCGCTGTAGGCAGTATCATCTCTTGGTTTAGACTCCATCGCCATATTGCTCTTAGGAAAAAAACACACCTGAGAAGAAGAAACCAAGGGGGGGGGGTGTGGAAGAAGTCAGGGGGAGAAAGTCAAAAGTGCAGACTCCCAGCTGAAGGAGAGAAACTATGTACTAAGAATGTTTTTGCATTTAGTGCAGGTAAATGGAAATGAATGAGAAGACTGGTTAGAGATAAGGCAGAGAGGGAATTAATGGCACATTAATGGATTAGGAATTACCCATGATGCTCTCTCCTACCCAATTACACTTAATGTTGCTTAGTTTTATGCTGTTATCCCTTTAGAATCCCCTTAAAACTTTCGAACACTTGATAATTATATCAGCATATTCTAGCAGTCACCGTGCATAAGCACATTTTGGAATAGTATGTAAAGGTCATTCACCGTCTTTGTGCCAACCCATGATGATAAGTGGGCAGCATTTGTTCTTGTGATGGTCTGGATTAGCAGTTAAAAGCATAGAAAGCAGTTGATTGCATGGGAAGTGAATGTATTGTCGAACATTACTGAATAATTCAGTGTAGGTATTCGTGCTCGAACAGGGGGATTGTCCTGTTTTGAATCCCAACATGCACTAATGAGCTCTGTTGGCCCTAATGATGCAAACTATGGAGGAGCTGCGTGTGTGTGTCGGTGTGTGTGAGGTATGTTTGCATGTGTGCCTAATCTCTGTTGCTAAATATATGTCTGTGATGTGAGATTTACCTTATCGTGTTTAGTCTGTATCAGTGTTTTGTTGTGTCTCAGTGGAGAGTATTTGAATAATTTTTGCTCGTAACAATAATAACTGTATAATAACGGGGTCCTATTTATTCAGCAACACAGCATGGCTTATGTCTCGGAGGGCTGATGTGAAGGCAAACTGAGAGGCATAAAATATGCAAACACACACACACACACACACACACACACACACACACACACACACACATACACACACACACACACACACACACACACACACACACACACACACACTGACTTCTTAGAGACACAAATACACTTTTCATGGACACCGAGCGCTGATGATGGGCCTAATCAGTGTTTCTCTTCGTTGGTAGTTTAAATTAGGAATCACACTCTGTGTTTACGCCCATGGCGCTACCAGGCGGCATAAGAGAGGATATGTCAATTTTTGTTATTATCTTTGTCTCTCCCTCACTTTCTTCTGTTGCTTTTTTTCTTAATGTCCCTCAGTCCCTGAATGTCTCTCCAACTTATTCTCCAACTGGACCACACACACACACACACACACACACACACACACACACACACACACACACACACACACACACACACACACACACACACACACATTCTGTATTCACACACCACCTCCTATTTTTATCTCACTTTATCTCTCCTCTATTTATTTGCAGGTATCTCTGCTGTGACACCCAGACAGAAATGAGGGAATGGTACGCTACTTTTCTCAGTATCCAGGTGCGATTTCTCTCACACACACAAACGCACACACACGCACACACACATACACAGGTACAAAAACGATATGCTGAAAGGCCTCGTTAACCTAATATAGGGACATTCTGTGACTCAATGTCAAATTCTGAATATCAAATATTTTGCTGTTGTATTAGCATCAGGGTTAATGCGGTAATATTAGAATCATTTTACCTTTACTATTACACAACAATATATTGCCATTTGATATATTTTGGAATAGTTTCCTGCTGATAGTCATGTAAAATCTCTTCCTTCTCCCTCTGTCCGTTTCCCCTCCTCGTTAAAGTACGATGGCAATGTGTGGCCTCAGGACGGACTCCAGCAAACACGAGAGAGCCGCGTGTTGCCGGATCCGCGTCACGGTAATGTGTCATTGATACCGCTGCGTGGCAGTGAGAATGAGATGCGGAACAGCGTGGCAGCTTTCAGCCAAGACCCGCTTGCTGTGAGTGAACCTACCAATCATGGGGACTAATCCGAGAACCAACCAGGAAGCTAAATGTAAAGCTCCTGGCTCATCAGAGACATTCATGCTGAACAGGCACTCAAAATCCTCAATCTCACAGAAGAGTGAACTAATTTGTACCGAGTGTGTGCTACTTGTGCAATGTGTGCTTTTGGCGAACATAAGTTTATTCAAAATTTGACTCAGTATAAATATTTGAGACATGAAAATGATTGGGCATGAAAAATCCACCTAAGTTGTAAAAACCTTCAAATTCAATGGTTTTTCAATATTTGCTTTATCTTTTTGGTATTTACTTTCGCAAAAAGACAGGAGGTTGGGATAAGACCTGTTCAGAATAAATAATCTCTGTTCAATGATTCATCTTTGATTTAACATCAACATCAAACATCATCTGGGTTCTCAAACTGGGTGTTTTAGTGTCAAAAAATAAACTATAGGGCACTCCCTTGATGTGTTTCCTAGAAAATAAATTACTCATTTGTGTCTCAACATGTTTAAGAATTCAGATGATGTGAAGAAGAGTGGACAGCTGCATCTTCATTTAGTGGGAGGGTTGGACTGAGAACCAACAAAACAGAGGCTCTGCCAAAGCATTGCTCTAAAACATCCAGGAAACAACATAAACAAAGAAAAATAAATGTATCCTTTGCCCGAGAGAAACACAGATTCAACTCATGCCCGCAGGCAAGTTTGGTCAACACTGTGTTTCACAGCTCTGCTGCCATATCAGCGTACAGAGTTGTATACTTATAACCCTGGGTTTGTTGGACTACATTTCAAGTGCACTGACATTAAACCAGACCTGTTCAACAACATCAGTATCATCCTCGCCATCTGTTTGGCTATTCCCATCAAAAATCAAGTGCAGCCATCCAAAATAATTCACTGTACACTCGGTCTCAGTGGTATGGGACCAAATTTCCACAATATGAGGGTGCACTTGTCTCTTCCTGCTGTTTCTGCAACCATCACGTTCCCCCTCAATAGTTTACTGTTGACTGCAGCAGCACATTATAATGCAGCTCAGTCTGAAGTTACTTCCAATGGCACAAACACAATTCCAGGGTTGTTGTTGCCTTTCAGATATTTGCTATTGATCCTCATCTTTTCAGTGTGTGTGTGGGAGGAGGTGTGATTGCTTTGGTGATGGGGCAGCAACTGGATTTATGGCGGATGTTTGTGTATTTCGGAGTGGGAGTGGAGGAGAGAGATTCACTGCATATTGATATGTCCAATTTTCACTGTGACCTGAAAGAGTAAAGAAGGAACTGTGTCAGTGTGTGCGCGTGTGCGTGTGTGTGTGTGTGAGAGAGAGAGAGAGAGGACGGTTCACTGCTCCTGATTATCTCTCTCGAGGTGAATCCAATGGTATTTGTTGAGACTTTTGAATGTTGATATCACATATTCACCACTGTTTCCTCTCACACTCTAACAAGCCTTATAAACACTACTCTGGGGGTTCAGACATAACATCAACACCTGCCTGCCTCTTAATGTAGTCCACTCTTCTATATTCACTATCCTCACCTCTCACTATGTCTACACCTCTCGGTTTCTCCCTCTATTCTCCCTCCCTGTCGTAACCGCACTGTTGTTTATCTTTCAGCTCTTTAGAGACGTTCGATAATGGTTGCTGCAAGAGGTATGAGCATTTAACTTAAATCACACACAAATTCTTCATTTATTTTATTTGGATAAATGCTGATTTACAGTGTATGTCAGATGTATATTCTGTGTGAGCTGCAACAAGCTAATTGGTTGATTTAAACATGTTAGTATTCAGGATAAAACCAGTGCTTTTCAATGTGAGTCAAGGACGTAGATGGGAAATTAGGCTCTTAAAACTACTTATGTTTATTATGCTATACCTATAGCTAGTAAACTTGGGGTAGTGGATCAGTTTAACATAATGAATTATGTTCTTTTATTTAAATAATTCAATATTAATACAAACAGTCAAGCTACAAGAAAAAAACGTTAGTGGAAGCAGGACAGCAGAAAGCATAGCTTATAAAAAAATAACCCTCCTTTAATTCAAAAAAGTAAATCAAAATGATTCTGCTCATCATTAATGCCTCTGGGAATATTATATGGTGCTGGAATTTATTTATATATTTAAATTGAATATTGAATGCTTTTTCATATAGCTAATTGAACAAGCAGAAATTAGAAATGTGAGGAAATTGAACCTATTGGTAAAGAAAACAATAGTTTGATTGAACCAATAACCGATTTACGACTATTGAAAAATAGAGATGTCCACTGAAGTTGATACATGGAGTTTGAGTGACAGAGAAAGCATTAGGCTGGTTTGTAGCATTCTCTGTCCGTCTGCTCTCTTGACAACTGCTCTTTGAGTCCACGTCTTGTCTGCAGTTGGTTGCCATGGTTTCGAGACAAGTAGTCTGGATGAAAAATTTAAACTTGACCTTTCAGGGGGAAAAGTGTGAAACTTTTTAAAGGTGCACGGATGATCGCTGCGATATGTTAGTGTGAATCAGTATTTTCAGTCTGCGGTAACGGATACATTTTAAAAAAAAAACGTGATTAAAAAAAATGATTAAACGAGTGCGATGTGACCACACTCGCTTGGCTAACTGTGGATTTCTGTTTTTTGAAGGGTGGACAGTCAGCGTCAGATGACCTACATCATCATTCTGCGACTATAATGGCCAGAATGACAGACACTGTGTGTGGATTATGGCCTGACACTGCCATCTGCTCCTTCTGGATATGAACAGGACCAAATAGAACAGACAATGAGGATCACATGTAAAATATGGCCGACACTGGTGTCCCTGCACAAATGAATTTTACGTGACTTGATGTACAGCAGCAGCAGCAGCTGGGAGCGGTGGCATTCAAAATCAAAGAGCGACATTATGATGGACTACAATCACTCGCTTACTAATCGATGTCCGACAAGACTGCGCCCAATGTTCCTCTGCTTCTGTTGGTCAGTGGCATGTGACTCAATCACTGCATTGCAATATGGGACAGAAGCATGAAGGTCATGCTTAGAAAAATGTCTGGAAAAATGTGAGGTTATTCTAGGCACTAGCATCAAGTGCTTGGCCATTTTTAAATAGTTTATTACTTGCAGTTGTGGCTGAATATGATTTATAATTTAGTTTTTTTTTTTAATGTTAGCTCTTTTTCTCTACTATTGCTCATGAATTGTCAGGATAACCCTGCAGTTCAAAACTAAGTATTTGCTATTGTTAGCAAATCTGATGTGACCTGGTTCTGTCCAGAGTTTGTTCCACAGGGACCGAGACTGAGAAATGAGCGGTGATGGATACTGTCTGTAACTCCATAGGACATTTGCCTCTACAGCACAAAAAAATGGTCAGTGGCATATTGGGCTCATGTCCATTTGTCTGCATAATGTGGACCAGAATATGTGAAAATATGCATGTGTGAATTATGTCTTTTGAAGAATGAAGGAAGAGGAGGTATGAGCTACAAAAGGTTGAGGGCTAAATGGCCTTTGCCTAACACTGTTTGAGTAATTGTGATGAAATAGGATAAGCACTTGGTTTAATATTTTACTTTTATCAGAATCAAGCATCTTAATCACATTTCAAACAATAATCACTTACTGTATTTAAAACATTGTTCTTTGCTTTGGCCTAATACGTAGTCTTTTATGTCAACACAATCCTCTTCACTGCCTCGTCTCTCTCTTTTTTTTGTAGATATACAGTATAAATATACATACATGGGCAGATTTGTCATTAACCAGCAGTATTTATGAAGTTTTAGTTTATAAACTAGCCACATTGCAATTTGAAATGTGTTTTTTTTTTGTCTAGAATCTTTGCAGCAGCAGTTTATTCTAGTCAAAACAAACATTTGAAACATCTGTAACACAAGAAAACATTAAAGTGCATTATAATATTTTATCATTCTTTCAACTTGGGTCCAAACTCATTTATATTTTGTCAGGAGAGCCATGAAGAAATCGCAATAAACTGCATTAGGGTGCAACAGTTACCTTACCAGCAAGTTTTTCACCACTTTGCAGTGTTTCCTGTGCCACCTGTTGTAAAGACTTCCTATTTATTTGGACAGCAGAGGACGCTAGATGCTACTCTGTGCTAGTGAGAAACTCTGATGTTCAGATAAATGTTTGTTTTTAAGCACCTTTAAATGTGTGTCCATGCAGTTTGTGTGTATGAGTTTGTATGTCGTTAGCTGCTCTCCAGCCCAGACCTCAGCCGGAGTCGAGAGAAGACTCCACTTTGTGAAGTAACATAAATACACTCTGTAGAAAGTCATCATCCCCTCCAGGTACTTCTGTCAATATTCTTTGTTTTCCACATTGAATCAAAGTGGGTGAATCATAAGTCCTTTTGTTGACATGGATCATGATACAATTAGGTACAAATATTAATCACAAAATACTTGTTTGCATTAGTTTTCAGTCCTTTTGAAATGAAGTTGCATGGTAGGCATGATGCATGTTTTGGGATGAAATTAAGGTTTAGACTGTTCTGCAAAGTTTATTTGACATTTTTGGGTAAAAAACACATTTAGACCTTTCTGATACAGTTATATTTAACAAAGATAGTTTTTAAACACGGGATACTTACACATATGTTTTCACTTTTGTGACTTCTAAAAACACTTGCCGTAGATGAAGACCTAATCTATTATTAATAATATGTATATTTATTTAATCTTATATCGACATGTTGAAGTGTCTCTCAGATCATTGTCTAAACCTGCTTAGTACATCGCTGATTCAATGTAGTAAAACAATGGTTTCGAATAAAAGTCCAACAGGAGGTGATGAATACTTTTTTATAAGCAGTATATATTTTGTCCCTCTTTTCTTATTTTTCTCAGCATTTTACTGATTTTGCATCTATGAAACTCTAATAAACACATACAGCTAGTTTTGTGTGTGCATGTGTTATTGTTCTGGCCATGGTATATTGCTTGGTCACAAAGTTCCCATTAATCATGAAGAAACAAGTATTATTTCAAAAGGTTACCGGCCTCCAGCTCTGCTTTGCCCTTATGGTTATCCACTTGTTTTTCCAACACACACACACACACACACACACACACACACACACACACACACACACACACACACAAACACAAACACACAATTAAACTTGAATGTGCCCTACAGGGAAAAAGTTAACATACACATTAATACATGTACACACAATTATATAGGGGCAGAACATTTTTCGATGCCTGCGGGTTTCATGACATGTCATGCTGCAGCCAGGAACTGGAAGCCTATACATGTGCTTTGAGGAAAAATGTCAGGAGTGCGTGTGTGTGTGGCTGGAGTACAGTGATCATAGGGAGAGCCCTGAGGAGGTGTCCTTGCTGTGTGTGTTTGTGAGTCACAGTAGACATCCAGCTTTATGTTCATTCTTATAAGCAAAGCTGACACATCAGGGTCACTCTGTACCTCGAGAGACACACACCGCAGGACCCGCAAGGGTCTTACACGCAGGAGACCTTCACTGTACCATTCACACGCACATTTACCAAAATAGCCTTTACTACATAGGTCAGAGCAACAGTTGCGTAAGGCAGAGTAGTGACGACAGATGAGAGTGGTTCAGAAAAAACGCTGAGATTGTAATTGAGCCTCAGGAGCAGCCCTGCTGAGTGGCAGGGTGTGCCAACTGCCGGGACCTGCCAGCCCACCTGCCAGCTCCCAAAAATAAAGTGTACGTTTTCAGTGAGCACAGTGTGCTACAAATCGTGACACAGACAAACAAAAGGGGGGGACAATGGCAGCAACCATTCTCCCACAGAAATCTGGACACCACCTGTGTGAACCAATCTCCTTCATTTCCACTCAAGAGCACATGGCAACAAGAACAGCATGAACAGCAGCACACATGGGGGCTTCTTTAAAAGAAGTTGCAGGAAAAGTGCAACATTATACACATACAGGGTATACATGGTAAAGGTGTTTATATTTTCCACATTGATCTCTCTGTACCATAGTTGCTTTCAACTGGAAAGGACAGCATCAAAAACAGCACCAACATAATACATTTTTGTGTTTTCTTTTCATTTCATTTTCATTATTGCACCTACATTACATTATTCTGCAATCTCAGGGGGAGTTTGAGTTCACACCAACGTTGTATTTATTTAGTCATGCAGCATTCCCAGACTCTTTTGTAAATAACTTCTGCAGGTCGATAAGCAGGAGCTTGGACAAAATGAGATTGTTGATAATAGCTTGTTTTTGTATGACAGAGAAAAACCTCAGTAGACAGTAATTCATGTCTACTGAGCATTTACATATGTTAATAACACAAATGTATATTAGTTAAATTATTATATTAAGTGTTGTCTTAGCGCTTTTCTTCTCCACCATCCTATGGTCTTCAAACGCAAACAACCCCCTTTATATCACATTAGAGCCTGCCAGCTAACAATTAGAGCTGACTGGGCTCTGGTTTCAGACAATCGGTGTAAAGGGATAAATAAAGAGAAAAATAAAGCACATTTTGAACATTAAAGTATGTAAACAAGTCACAGTAGTGTTTATTATTCATGTACTGTTGTCTCGCTATCCTTGTAATATAGATTTTTACCTGAAAATCACATTATGTCATATGTGTCTTTCATTGCACCTTCTACATCCACCTGCGTTGTTCAATTTCTCAGCCTCTTGTGCTTTCTTCAATGCCAGAACCTGCTGCCACCCCCTTACAACTTTATCAGCCACCACTGATAAGCTTTAGACCATTTCTGCAGACATAATGGGTTAGAGTTGTTTGTTCAGCTCATATTCATTTCACATTTTCTCCCTTTTGAACCCAGACAAACTAATTTCAAGCTCAGAAATCCTCTGTTGTGTTGTCAAGGAAACCAGCCAAGAAAGCGACGATCACATCAAAGGTGTTGATCCTGGCAGAATTTTGATTATGAAAAGCTTCACTGTCGAGGGTTCATACTGTATTTTATCTAATGTTATACTTCAGATCAGTAGGCTGTGCTCGTAGTATCAAGCTGCGTCACGAGGTTCACACGTTTGTAACGCAGCACATTCCTTTTCTTTCTCGTCTGTTAGATCATTCTGTGATTGAAGTGGCTGTCAGGGACATGTACAGGTAAGAGGGGAAGCGTGTCAACCTTCTGCCAAGCTTTTGTGTTCATCCTCAAATAACTTTTCCTTTAGTTTAACATCATGAGACATGCTCTGTCGTGTACGCAGAACTTATTTATGGACTCGTGCAAAAACAATTCTAATTCAATCACAGCTGGAAACACTCCTAAAGGCATTAATATAGCAAATTGTTTTAAGTTAGAGGGTTAGAGTATTCTTATTTGGCAGGGAAGTTGCAGAAATAGAGACTGTACATAAACATGTTGCCTCTGTGCATGCCACAACACCTCACTGCTGGTATGCTAAAATATCATCAAAGCTTGAGGTTGGTTACAATATTTTTGCCATTCATTGATAGTTAATATAGAGATATGGACAAGAAGACATGCAACATGTCCCTGTATGGAATTGAATCAGGGACATGGCAGTATATACAATATACAGTTTATCTTGATTGAATATAAACTATAGCTAAATATGTAGCAAAAACCTCCTGCATTGTATGTTTACAATTTAGAAATAGCTTTTAATTCAAGACAACAGGACCGAGGAGTACTTAAAGTGCCCAGTGGAATTTTGAACAGATCTATATTGTTTTGTCAACATCGGACAAACTCTTCTGAAAGACAATCTGAAACCTCGCCCAAGCCAATATCTCCTTTAATTTGTTTTAGGTTTTCGAGGGGCACCGAACCCTGCATGCAAAAAACACACACACACACCCTGCCTGCCTGCTCTATGACCTTCACAATGAAATGTTAAATACATACAGCTTCTCTGAGAGCTCTGAAATCTTAAAAGGAACATAAAATAAAAAGCACAGCGAGTGATTTATATAACAAAGCAGTTCTTACTCACTATCCTGACACCACAATAATGCTTTCCTGATCCCACTCTATACTCTCAATTGTTTGCACTAGGTGTGTGTGAGTGCTCCTTGTTTTCCCCAAAGCCCTTCCTGCAGGCTGCTAATAAAAATGGAGTTGGAGTAAACTTGTGTGATCGTAAAAAGGGTTTGATGGTTTTTGATGGTTTGCATTGCCACACGGAGCGTCTCTCAGCTGGATGCAATTCATCTGGACACTTTCCTTTCATACATGTCATTAATACCTTGTCTTCAGTCACCTCCAGCTGACTGGAAAACACAAAAACTCACACACACACACACACACACACACACACACACACACACACACACACACACACACACACACACACACACACACACACACACACACACACACACACACACACACACACACACACAGACACACACACAATCCTGCAGCACTTCTTCAGTTCTGCGAAAGGCGTCTTGCTTGGCTGCGTTTGATTTTCCGCCCTCCAGCCCCTCCCTTGGAGTTTATCACCAATTACTGGTCCTTCAAGAGAAAATAAAGGGAAAAAGCCTCACTCCTGGTCCCCATGGTAACTGCTATCCTCCTCTCCGTTTCTGCACAATCAATCAAGCAACACATGTCTAGCTGCCCCTAAAGAGGAGAGGGACAGAATATCACTTCTGAGGTTTGGTGTGCAGGCTTGACTTGGTAATTTTTTGTCAGCCACAGCATCTCTTAGCATCTGCCGTCTTTTTGATCGTGTTTGCTTCCTTTCGTCATGTTTGTTTGTGTTCTGTGAGGGATAAAACAAACATGCAACAAAAACAATGGAACTGAAAAACAAATCACCATAACACTAATAATATGCTTCCTTTCATTGTTCAGCAATCCTTCAGTTATCGTGTTCTACATATGAGCGATTTTGAGAAATTTGAAGCAAAAGTTTGACCTTTTAAAAACTCCAGTTTACTTTCTTAATGAGAGTTAGATGGGAAGTTGGCTCATTCTCATGTACAGTACATTTGAAGCAACAGTGAGCAACTTGTTAGCTTAGCTTGGAACAATGACTGGAAATTCGTCAAACTTTGCCCTTTTTCAAGAACTTCTGGGTAAGATTATTTCTTGGCCTGTGTTGGATTTGATCAACTTTGGACGGAGCTAGCTGTTTCCCCTGTTTCCAGTCTTTGTGCTAAATTAGGATTACCAACAGCATGTTCCAGCTACATTTATTTACCCTACAGGCGAAACTTTAAGAATCTTGTCATCTGACTTTGCAAGAAAGAAGTATATTTCCCAAAACAACTCCAGTAGCAGTACTCTGCTGTTTTACTCAAATACAAGCAGATCTGGATGAGTGATGGCTAACAGTATAAATTATTAAGGATTTGCCGTCTTTTTCCTCCACATGCTCATCTCATGTCTGCCTCTGTCTTCGACTCTACCTGTCCGTTCCGATCTCCTTGTTGTTTTTCCCCACGCTCCTTCCATTGTCGTCTTTTTTTACTTTATCTTTCAGTTTCTCACCAGCAGCAGACGCAGAGAAAATGGAGAACATTTCGTGTCTGACACCCAGCTTATCTCACAGATACAATCACCACTGAGGGACTCAGGAAGAGGAGGAGGAGGTGGTGGAAGGGGAAGAAAAGGACCAGAGGGAGGAAGAGAAGAAATAACAGAAATAGCCAAGAGAGAGAGAGAATGGCAAGGTGTAGAGGTATAGGGGAATAAGAGATGGACAGGAGGGAGAGGAGGATAAGGGGTTTTGAAAGTAAATATATTATATATAAATATATAAGTAAGGATGGATGAGGTGAATACCAGTTCAAAGCTGAAATTGAAAATACTAAAGGTAAGACTAGCACTATGAGGATGTATTAAAGACACTGAAAGAAAATAAGATGCAGGAAGAGTAAAAAGAAAGCTACTGTAAGGTTGGTGAAAACCTAGAAAGTGAATTAGGGCTATTTCCATTACCGCTCTTATTTTTCTAAAGAAGCTAAGCCCTAATAATTAGGAAACCCCTTGAGCTGACATCGATAAAGAGCGACAAGAAGCCGAAGAGGAAGGGAGTGGCGAGAAAGATGGAGGGAGGAGGAGGGGAATGGAGGAAGGGAGGACCTGGGAGACAAGTGCTAATAGAAGATTAGTCACTCTAAAGATGCTGCGGGCTAGTGCACCACAAGTCACTGTGTGTGTGTGTGTGTGTGTGTGTGTGTGTGTGTGTGTGTGTGTGTGTGTGTGTGTGTGTGTGTGTGTGTGTGTGTGTGTGTGAGAGAGGGTTAACAGGATGCGTACAAGCCGACAGACTGAGGAATTTGCCTCTTAATCACTATAGTTTAATTAAACTTGATTGGCTTGATGAACGCACACACACACACACACACACACACACACACACACACACACACACACACACACACACACACACACACACACACACACACACACACAGCTCTGCAGGGCAGATGATGTCACTGTATAAGATTGTAAAGGGGGCCACTGGCGTCATCAGTATATGCAAGCAAACACATTTCTCTTCTGACACAATGACATTAGTAAATCTTATCTCTTTACTTTTAATCACATTTTGACAGGGGGACACTATCTTATCTCCATCTGATTGTCATTCTTTTACTCCTCCTTCAGGCCCAACACACATCGTGATGTGTTGTCATTTTTCGTTGTCGTCTTAATCCTCTTTTGGCCCTCCCTAGTCTAAGACAGCGTCTGTCATCACAATATCATGTTATGCGCACAAACTCAAATCCATCTCTCAGAGCTTTATTTAAAAATCCAGTTAAGGGCTCACAAGTTGACCCAAAAATTAAGCCAGGCTGTATCTCTGGAGAAAAGTTTATAAAAATATGTATGAAACATTAATGGTGCAGCCAAATGGGGACACCAAAACATGTGAATCACTTCTATAAACATAACATCAAATAGTCAGAGACCGGCAGGCAGAATTTACAATTAGTTATGTTTCCTTTTTAAATTATTTTTGGTTGTCGGGCGAAAACTTACTATGTAGTGGTATTCAATTCGTATTGTTTAAGTGTATTGTATTAAACGTTTACAATGTCTATTTATTTTATACAGTAATCCAAAAAGCACATTTTCTGTTTTAAATATGACTCTCAAAGGTTGTAAGACACATCGTATCCCTATTCATGTTTCATTCAATTAATGTCAAAGCACATCTATGTGTAGATTGTATTATTTTTACCAGGTAGAACACTGTGACAGGGGTTTAGCCATTATGCTAAAAAAATAAAGACACTTAGACAAAGGAGGCTTTCATGAATCATATGTTGCAGTTGGGATCACCCCTCTGTGCACAAAGCACCATTAGTTCTGTTCAGGGAACAGAAGAAAAAATAAAAAGACTGTGCAGACCATGTCGCCACAGGGCCTTCTCATGTGCATTTGAGTGTGTGTGTGTGTGTGTGTGTGTGTGTGTGTGTGTGTGTGTGTGTGTGTGTGTGTGTGTGTGTGTGTGTGTGTGTGTTTTCTGTGTTATGTAAGCTGTTTGGGATAGGGGCTAAACTATGCACACAGTAAGGGAAGGTTGGTATCGAAATACAATTTACAGAGGCCTATAATATCACGGATTGCATCCTAAAACAGACAGACAGAGAGACAGACAGACAGACAGACATTTAAGTCTTTTCTAATTATGATTCTACAAGTTTTTAATGTGTGCTCAACTTTTGACTTTTTAGAATAATCCTCTTTTCCCTCTTCATTTTGCTTTTCTGCAAAATCGCCATCCTCATCTTGTTCTCTACCCACTTCATTATTGCTATCAGAGTGCGTGTATCGGGTTTGTGCGTGTTAGCGTACACGTAGGCTACACAAGCGCACACACGTACACAAGCGCATGCACACACACACACACACACACACACACACACACACACACACACACACACACACACACACACACACACACACACACACACACACACACACACACAGTAAAGTGTTGTAAAATGCTGCGTGACGCGGCAGGCTGCCACAATAACATCCGATTTTCCCGACGACAAACGTCATTATCTTTATATGAAGTGGCGTTACGTATTGCGTGCCTACGCATGTCACGTTACACTTTCATAATTCCAGCAGCCTTCCTATTATTTGATACAGCTGAAGAAAGGGATAAGGTTTAAACCCCAAAAGAGACTACATCGTTGAATGGTCATCTAGTTTTTATAAACATGCATAAAAATCAAGTTTAAAACGACATATAGATTTTAGACTTGGAGTACAAAATAGTTTGTAGAGCGATTTTTAGGAGATCCAAACTGATTCTATTTTAATTCATTTGCTTGATTTTATTTTCATACACAATTAAAACGGATGCTGAAGGGAGCCCAAAACTGTAATAGTTGCACGCAGTGAATTTTTTGCTTCTCTGTATATGTTGCGCACTGCCTATGACAATGCATAAATATATGTTTAAAAAAAACCCCATTGTTGTTACATCTTAGTTTTACATTGTTTACTTAATGTGTAATCTGTGATGTGCAAGGTGGTTCTACTCTAGTAGCCTGAGATCGATTGCTTCTGTCTACTATAAGCACCTAGGAAAAACCACGTGGTTAATTTTTTAGCCATCAATTAAGAAGACCTGCATAATGCTTGCTCATGTTTGTTAATTCTACCTGAGCAGACACAGCCAAAACTAAACGAATGACTTTGTTTCATTACAAAGAGTCACACTGACTTTGGTCTTGTGAAATAGTGCTGGAATGTCAATAGATGAGTTGGATCAAACATTTGTGCACAGCAGGGCCAAGCGTTTTGAGCCTTAAGCTGCAAACACATTCTGGGACTCCAAAATGACTTCATCTGTCATCTCCCTGCAATGTTTTTGATATTGAGCCTGCATGAACGATGGACCCTGTTCAAAACCACTATAATTGAAGCAGCTGGACCACTCTGTGGCCACAAGGTGTTCCCTGCTTGTCATGGTGCTAGCCAAAGAGCTAAAGGAGTTTCTGACTGAAGGCAGAGAGCTCCCAGACTCAGCTCAGGTTGGCAGGGACCCAGCAGAGAGGAACCAGCAGGCAAGAGAGCTGAGCAGAAACCAGAGATGCATGCAGCAGGAGATCACAGAGGCAATGGATGATGACTTTACATTACAGCAAAAGTAAGTGATATATTGAACCAGGAAATGTATTTTACCACAGTCTCTTTTTACACCATTAGTAAAACAACAAACACAATTTAATGTGAAGAACTGCAACCAAGATATTTGATGGATTATTTAAAGGTAGAATTGAAGGTTTGCCTAAAACACAACTAAAATATATAAAATACATGAAATTCATTACAAAATGCATTTAGTATAAATGTGAAGATGTCAAATAGTAAAGCACATGACAAAACAGTAATATAACAGGGGTTTACAATAAAAATTGTACAACAATAAATATTTTACCCAACTTTTACTTGAGACAATCTTTGTCGTAAACCTGTTCCACTTCAGGATCATGAGACACTATACTTGATTTAACCATAACAACACAATATTATATATTATATAATAATAATAAAAAATAATAATAATGTGTATAGCGCCTTTCTAGGTACCCAAGGCCGCTTTCCATTTTGTGTGGACAGACAGAAAACAAATAAACAAACAAAAAACTAGGGCAAATAAAAAAATAGAAAAATAGAGTAAAATAAAATAGACAACAAAAATGGCAGTTTTGGTAGAAGAACGGGGGACTAAGATGAGTTAGTGATCTAAGGCTATGGTGAAGAGGTGAGAAGGCCCGTGTCCGAGGACCACAGATTCCTTGTAGGGGTTTAGGGATGGAGGCGGTCTCATAGGTACTGTGGAGCTAGACCATGGAGAGACTTGTAGGTGAGGAGGAGGGTTTTGAAAGTGATCCGGGACTTGATCGGGAGTCAGTGAAAGTGGATGAGGGTGAGGTTTATGTGCTGCCATGGTTTGGTGTGGGTGAGAACTCTGGCGGCAGAGTTCTGGACATGCTGGAGCCTCTCCAGGGTTTTGCTGGGAACCCCTGGGGACCCCATTGCAGTAATCCAATCGGGACGTGATGAAGGCATATAAGCGTTTCTGCCACAGAATCGGAGAGTGAAGGCCGGAGTTGGGAGATGTTTTTAAGATGATAGAAAGCAGATTTAATGACCGGATGTGAGCCTGGAAGGAGAGGGTTGTGTCCAGGATGACCCCCAGGTTGCATGATTATATGCCCATAAGTTGGTAAAAACAGTAAATGAAGTGTAAGTGTGTTGCTTGGACTCGTCGGGATGTTATGCCATGAGTGATGAATATCATTTGTGCTTGTTAAGATGAAATCTAATCACATGAATATGGCTTCATGACAACCAGCAACATTAATAGCAATTGAATGAAAACTGTCAAAAAAACAGTGAAAACATGTAGATGTAAAGAGGATCAAACCTGCAAAGCCTCCCTTAATGTTCTAATGCACAATACATGCAGCCATTTGTACATGTATGTGTATGTGTATGTGTGTGATTATCAGGCACACTTTCTGAAGTGTATTAATGGAAAGATGAGCACAACTGTCTCATGATTCATTTTAATTCATGCTGCTAAGTCAGCCAGCAGCCATCTGGCTCCCCCTGACACACACACACACACACACACACACACACACACACACACACACACACACACACACACACACACACACACACACACACACACACACACACACACACACACACACACACACACACACACACACACACACACACAGTCCGTCCCTTCCTCTCAGATTTTACCACAACAAACTCGGTGGGAATGACAGTCTGAGGGCATGCAGTTGGAGAGATATTATGACAGGTTGGAGTGACCATAACTCCAGGCTGATGCAGCATTCAGACAGTTCATCACAAAACACACACCATTGACAAAGTGATGATAAACGCCTGGTCTCTTCTTCCCTGAGAATGGAGTCATTTATCAGATCCCAATTTCTTTTGTCTGTCTTCCAGGCATTGGTAAACCATCCAAGGCTCTAGAATGACTCTCAGGGGCTGTTAGTCCATTAAACCTGCCCAGTCCATTGACGACAATGAGAGAGGCACAATCAAATAAACTCTAAAGCTGCACTGTGTTCCTGGAGATAGCTGGGCTCACCCCTGTCGAGTTCAAAAGACTGCACTGGTAATATGTTAAAGCCCAGCCTACTGTATTATGCTGCGCAGGGCCTGGGGCTCAAACCAAAACATTTCCAAGCTGTTCATGTGACACTAGCAAAGAGAAGAATAAAAGATCAAGCCTTGTGTTGTGAAAATTATGGGATGCAGTGGCAGCGGCGCGCTCAGCACATGACTAACTGAGGTCAGCTGGCTTTGTGCTGACATAAAAGTCAAACACTGAAGGTTTTGTTGAATAATATTGGATTTTTCCACAACATGGCTTCAGAATTTCAAATGAGGTACTGTAGGACATTTCATGGTTTCATTACGTTGCCTAAGGTCTGCCGTGCCAAAACAAACCACTCATCCAACAGTTTACATTTTAAGGACTCTTTAATCCAGAGTGACTAATGATCTGGACCAGGTACAAGCTTTACTGTCTCACTATAGAAACAATCTGTGACATTACTGTAGACTTTAATCCCCTATCCAAAAAAATATGACAATGACTATAAACTTTTTTTGGATAGGAAAAACTGTGTAATAAAGAATTTAGGTTTTACTTTATAGGTTTAATTTGTGGTCCAAGTGCTTTTCACATCTGTAATTTAGTTCTTAGACCTAGTTTAGTCTTGATTTGTCTGTAACGCTTTCTGGTGCCCTGATAGGATCCGCATCCAAAGTGGCTCGGTTGCGAAATTATTCAAATATGCGCACAGAAAACTGTTCACCAAAAGGAGTAATATCATGTTGTGACAAGCATTACTTTATTTCCTGTATCTGCTGATTTAATGTTATAACTTGATATTCTTCAGAGTGGGCAGAGTAATGTCAGCTCAGTTAAAGATCATGATGAAATATGCAGGAATACTGTAAGCACTTGCACTACATAGAGTGAACATGTGGCAGTCATGACTGACTGCAATCATGAACATGTATTTCAAAAGAAAACCCATTTTTAAAAACAGGATGTTACATCTCTGTTCATTATGGAGGATGATGAAATTAACTTTAACCAAAGTGTAATGTAAAACCAGTGTAACCAAGCAATCGGGACTATTTTATAAAGTCATGTTCAATTCCACGTCCAACTGTTTTTAGCCTTGAGCTAGCTGGCCCTGAACTTTAGCAAGGCATTGGTGGACGATGAACACTTGGAGAATGGGTTTAATTAGTTTTGCGAAAGCTCAGCCCTGGGCTGGAGATAACACTGGGCTACAACTTTTTGCGATAAAACCGCAAAAGATCAAGGTGGCAGCGCCTATAGGGCTTACAGTTAATGCAGTTTTGATGGCTGTGAGTGGTGGGAAAAGCAGAATGGAAGAGCAGAGGAAGGAAGTAAAGAAGGAAGAAGAGGGATTTTGGGCTACAGGAAGGTATTTAATCGAGCACAGCAGGGGTGGAGGGAGAGAGGACAGGGAGGAAGAGGGATGGGAGCACAGAGAGAGAAAGAAGGGGATTAGGATAAGGACAGATAGATAAGAGGAATGAGAAATGTCTGAAAAGCATGTTCGCTCAACAGGAGCAAATGTATTTTTCTAGCAGTCAATCATTCCGTACAATTCCTCACTGTTAAGTCAGGTGGATTATATGACTGATACATGTTGCTCAGGAGCTAGATAGTCGTCCACCAGTTGAAAGGTTGGTAGTTAAATCCATTACCATTAATGTTTTTAAGTATTTTGGACAAGATAATTCAAATGCATGGCTCCGTATGAATGCTGTCTTGTATATGTAAAAGTGCTTTTGCTGGCTGCAACGAATGGAAAAGTGCTACATGAATGAAATCCAATGACCATTTATCATGTAGGAATTTTCTGCATATTCTGATAAACCCATGCAGACAGAAAATTGGTGACTTGCTTGACAAACTTGTGGAGCATTCAGCCACTAAAGAGCCGTTTATTTCCATTAGCAGTTGGTGGAAACCAAGAACAGAGCTAAAAAAGAAATTGATTATATTATAATATATGTTAACGTTGCACTGCTGCTGCATGCGTTAATTTTTGCCACATCAAATAATAAGCTGGTAATATTTTGGCGTTGCATTTACAGGTTGTTTCCGCTACTAAAACACTGCTGTTTGTTCTGACACCGTGTGAGCATAAGGAATAAGACTGGAAGTGAAAGAAAATTGTGCACTGTTGTGCTGTTTGGACATGGTAAAACAACTTGCTTGGTATGATTGTTTTTGTGTGAAAGTCAACTGCAAACTGTCAAATAAATTGAGAGGGAACACCTATTTGTATTTGTATAGAAAAGGAGGTGGAGAGAGTAAAGCAAGGCAGAGTTATTCAAGCAATAAACACAGAAAAATCAAAACATGGGCTTTGACAAGTCGGCCCACACTTGGTGATTTTTACCCACTCCAACTGACAGAGCAAATAAATATTTCCATGTGAGGACAGGCACGTCCGCAGAAAAAGGGGTTGCATTTCACCAACAGCACTCAAGGCTCTTTAATTAGCCCTATTCTCTTGGTCCTTAAATATCCATATTGAAAACCATATTGTCGCTGCATATGTCTGCTAGAGGCCCCATAGCTCGCAGCGATGTTGCACAATAGTCTCTATGTATCACAACCTGTTGAAAAATGGCATTTGACTGATAATATGGCTCCACAGAGCTATTTACCAATCAGGCCATGGCCACAGAAAGGATCATAAATAATTAAGCTTCTGTTCAGTCGGCACTTTCAAATTCCAGGAAGTTGTAACGATTGGTAGACCTAGCCGCCCATAAATGTCAGTAAACACTCCAGGTTGAGGACTGAAGGTCTAATCAGGTTCTGATGTAATCAACTCAAGGAGCAGATACGCGAGCAACACTCTGGGGAACTCAATCAACTGAAGCGTGACCCGGTTTATTTTCGCTGCACAGCTTTCTTGAGTCACAACAAGAGGATATTAGTTTCACGGTCACTAAACTTTTACAGTGATGTCAGGAGAGTTGTCTTTCCTTGCTCGTCCCTTATCTGATTCACAGACCATGATTAGACCTTGCTGTGGGACACTAAAGATGAACAAAGTGTCTGGTTGTAATATTGATCCCACTGAACCATAAACTGAAGCACATCTCACACTCCGCCTGCCTTTTATTGTCAGATAAAAAAAACATTATATTTTACTGCTTTGCATTAGTCATATTCTGCCTCAGGGGGCTGAAATGTATCTTATTTGATTCCTCTGCAACAATTAAAATGTTTAGGGGGAGACCTGTCCGGGTTCACATTATTCGCTTCAGTTATTATCACATATTTACTGTATGAGCAAAGCTTTGGCTGACTGCTTTTGCTCATCAGTAGCTTCTTATTTACTGAGCAGTTCCGCTCAGTATGTTTGAGTAGAGACTTGATCAACAGGAACATCTCCTCTCGTAAAAATAAGCTTCATTGCTCTTTATTGCAGAGCACGGGTCAGACACTGCTGTCACAAGGACTGCTACACTTACTATCCCTCTCTGAGTTTGATTTCTCTCTGTCCCCAGGGCAGTGTGTCAAGGATCTTGTATATTTTGATCTGAAAGGTTTTTGACTGAAATTATTATAGACATATTAATAATCATTGCAGACATGCTTACTGGGCATGTTTATAGAGCAGAGAAGAAACACAACTAAACTGCATACTTAAACATTTTAAGCAAGGTGTTAAACTGAGAAATATACAAAGAAATGCAACATCATTGGTTGGGGTTGTCTTGTGCCTTGCTCAAGGGAACCACGGCAGGGCCCGGGAGGTGAACTACGACCTCTCCAAGTACCAGACCACTCTCCATATTCAAGGTCTGTTTGGGGACTTGAACCGGCGACCCTACGATTCCCAGTCCAAGCCTCTACTGAGTGAGCCACTGTTCGGACATCTATTGGAATATTTTCCCACTTTTTTCCACAGATGGTGGATGTCCTATTAACTTTAATGGTCAACTGACCTTTCCTTAAGGGAAACCATCAGGTATAAATACTTCAAAATACCAGGTACAGTATGACCAAATGACATTCAGCTTCAGCTTTACGTTTCAATTTTTATCATAATAAAAAGAAATCTAACATGCTAAACTAAGATACTAAACATAATGAACATTATAAATGCTAACCATAATTATTTTCATTGTGTTTGCAATTAGCTCAAAGCACCTCTTTGTACAAGTCCAGTCTAACAACTGCTAGCGAGGTTATAGACTCTTGCTCTCTTTTATAGTCTTTTTTACACATGCAGACAAACTGTGTCTCTTTTAAAACTGTCTGTCTAATATGGAATATCTGGGATTATACATTTGTGTAAAATACATATTTTTTCCCCACAGAGAGTACAGAGAAGAATATATTTCTGCTCCTTATGATAAAACTGGATTCATGAATTAGTGCTATAAAAGTGCATTTTTTTTTGTGTTAAAAATACCTTCTCCTGCTGGTGAGGAGTGTCCATTGCAGACATTTGCAGACCCGAATCCCAGCGGAGGATCTGTTTGCGGCCACATTGACTGATCTGAATCTGGGGGCCTCTGGCACATGAGTCCTGCTGGACAGACACACACTCCAATACATGTTGAGGCACTGCTGAGCACACCATAGATCTGTATGCCAACATGCCAGATGTGACAAGTGCACACATACACACACTCTTAAACATCACATGACAATAATAAGGTTCAAAGACTTCCTTATGCTGCTGTTCATTACCTCTCATGACTCCTTACCTTAATCCTCACTCCCTGTCTGTATTCTCCCCCTCCATGTTTCTTTGTCTCTCTCTGTCTTTTCATCCCTTGTAATTGTCAGCTGTTGCTAGATGACCCAAGATGCCTCTAAAAGTGCACGGCTTCTCACACACATGCATTGTCCCTCTGAGGCTCAGTATTTTATGCAGTGTGTCATAAAATGAGGTGACATGTCTCCGGCTGGTGGTTACTTACTTGACAACAGAGGGAAGAGGAAGAAGAATATGATCTTTGGTCTTCATAAATGCCCTCTTTAAAATGCTTGTTTGACATTAGTTTGGATATGATGTTTTAACACACATAAATCTAGATACATATAAAACTATGGGGATGGACAGAGACGCTGGTTTAAATGTAGACAGTAACCACAGATCTGATTTTTGGTCCCCTTCTGGTCTTTCTCTTTTGCAGTGACAAGTCTGGTTTACATCAGATTGTATCTGTTTAGACAGCAACATGGAGCTCATCCACATGTAACAAATGATAAATAAACACTTTCTGGTGGAGATAGTAACCACCATAGAGGATAATAAGGTCTTCATTCTTTAGAGTTCATACATGTCACACAAATTACCCAATTCATCAAATGAAGGACCGATAATGTAATCAAATACAAGAGGCATACCACATGTATGCCAAAAGATGCTTCCACAATTTTGATTAAATCACAACCTAGTCTAAATAAGGTAACCGTAGTTTGCATATTTTAACCAAGTGATTTCTCATAAGGGGGTCGGGACCCCTACAATAGGCCACATGATGATTAATGGGATGGTAAAGAAACCCTCTTGCATTTCTTTTTTGGAAACTGATTTCTCTGTAGTATTGAATATCTTAATCTCAAACTTTAACCAAAGCAATACAAAGTCACCAACCACGAGTAAGGTCCATTGCCATTGCTCCATTTAATCTGTTTTAGATGCTTGTTGTGAACCCAGGAGAAGTCTGAACTTTCTATAATAGCCTCTGAGAGAAATTGTGGTTGTAATAGACAAGTGACATATTTCCAGGACTTATCTACACTGTTGGCTGCTCTGTAATGCAACATGTGTCTACTGTACATGGCAGACATTTTGATGTGTCAGCAAAGGTGTAACTGATAACAACTAATAAGAATGATTGATTAATAAAAATGTCTCAACGTAATTAAGGAGTGTCCGTTCTAGTGTTGTGTATATTGGCTCCTCAATATATCTCACTGAGACACTGGAATGGACACACATTTTTTCTTGCAATGACATGAATCAATGATTGCACATTTCCAGACTTGGTCCCTCGACTTGCCAAAAAGCAAAACAGTAGCAGCATCAAAACACAGCCATGGATATATTGAGACAAAAGATAGAAGAAAATATGGTGTAATTTAAAATTCCCCAGCTTTACATTATAGTGTAGCACACCTTCCTAGCTCAAAGCATAAAAAGTATGTAATATTCTACAGTACTACATGGATTGGAGACCCTGCACGTTCACACAGGTGTTAGCAGTTATGGCTGATTAGCCCTGTGCACGACTTGGGGTTGCGTGGTAGACATTTCCTGAGGTCACCAAACTCACTTCGCAACAATATTGATAGAGATGATGATGCTGAACAGAAACAAAAAATCAGTGTTAGGTGGTTGATGGAGCTGTCAATCAATCACAGTCTGCACATGCTCACAGAGCTTTGAGTGGAGGTCTAATCAGTCAACATGATTGAGAACACCTGTGTATTTGGAACATGGCTGTGGGTTTAATTTGTCACAATCTTTTTTTAAAACTTAAAATACTGATTTTCTGCTTTTTTTGTGTGAAAATGTTGTCCTAAAATCCCAACTGGGTCTTGAGAATGTAAAACACCAGACATCCGAAGCCACTTGGGGATATTTAAAGGCCTTGAATGTCAACAAACATGTAAAGGGCTCCTGTTTCATTAGGCATAGCTCTTGTTAATCCCTGCTGCTTCCTTGTCTGTAGTGGGAAGGCCATATAAGGCAGAAGATCTTAGTTGGACCTTGAGACTTGTGTCCTGATCACATACTGCAGTTTAGTGCAACATGTGGTTTTATAATGGAACGCTGCCAGATCTAGCCGATAAGATCTCCTCTGTTTGGGAAGAAAGCGACTTCAAGTGATTGTCTCAGATCTACAGTAGGCTATACAGTTTATGAAGAAAAAGAAGAAGTGTGCATGGTGGGAGTTGTGTGAAAAAGCGCAGCTGGGGTGTAAAGATACACCGTGAAAGTTGATTTTTTTTCAACACGACTTTCATTTTCACGGATGAAGTGGTGGTCATGGGATTGCAGACATGACCTGAGAAAGATTGTTGGTGAGTGCATGCAGAGGAGTGACGTGCTCAGAACCGTTTGACAGATGCGTCTTTGACTGTTAATGTGTCCATGTGGTGTTAAGCGTTAAAGTACCGTCTGAGCGCACTCTCCGCCTCTCTCCCTCGCTCCCTCTCTCTCCCTCTCTCTTTCTCTTCCTCCGTTATATCCTCGCTCACCATAGCGCGAGTATCAGTTACCGGGTCCCAACCAATCCCGGCGCGCTGTCAGAGCTCGAGAGGAGACGGCAGACCGGAGAGAAGCAGACGCATGCAGAGGAGAGCAAACCCTCCAACCGATTTATCCATCCGACCACCGTCTATCCTACTTCACCCAGCACACTTGCTGCCCCCCACATCTTCCCTTCCTCCCGACTGCAGCTGTTTGGGTTAACCGGGGAGGCGTGAGGCAGGATGCGCCATGGGACAGGCGTGCGGACACGCGCTCCTCTGCCGTAGCCAGCCGCCGTCCTCCGAGATGTAAGTGTGTTTAATAACTATGTCTTTTACTTTTATCTTCTTGCCACCTCAGCACACACTGGACCAGACACATCGCACTTAGCATTACGCCAGATAATAACACAGCCTGATGGAGTAAGTGTGTTTGTGTGTGTGACCTGCTGGGTGTCGTTATCCCCCTGACAGCGGCACTGAAGACCCCAGGTGACTGTTCAGCCGGCTGACAGTGTAAACCGGTGTGTGTAGCTCACCTCCATCACACTATAATATCGGTCTAGTCTGCTCTACAGAGAGCTCAGTGACCTTATCGTGTGTTCCAAGGTATCATCATAACAGTAGCTGCTCTGATAGGCTACTCTCCCTCTAATATCCCTGCCCATGTTCAAATGTTTATTTAAGGGCTTATTTGAGAAATAAATAGTCTGTTATATGCTGTGACTTAAAGCTTCATAAATACGTTTTTATAAATAATTAACTCAATTGCTTTACATATCAGTTATAGGTAATAAGAAAAGCTTTTGGGTTGCCAGGTGGTGGTTAAGACTTACCTTGTGAAAACTGAACCAAAAATGTTTGCTTATTACCAACAGACTAGTTTTCTAACTGATTACCAAACCAGAGACTAATCTATAACCCATGAATAATTATAAACACCAGCTAAACCTTTTTTTTTCCGAACCTGGCCACGCAACATTTCTTCACATTTATACATAAAAAAACACATTTCAAGCCAAGTAATGATCTGTTACATTACCAAGTTGTATAGGAACATCATTTTGTACGAGACAGAGAAATGGGGGAATTTTCAAGTTTTTAGATAAACGTACCCTTTGTGTGAAGGTGGACACACCAAAGATTAATCTTCACACTTCTTAAAACCAGCCTTTTTATAGCATGAATATTATTTCTTGACCCTTAGGCTGTTTTTTTCTGTTCATGAAAAGTTGACATTTGGGAGATAAGGAGTTTCCACATAGAAGCAAATGTGTGCTGTGGATCAAAGGAGCCTGACACAATGTTACTAATGCAATGAAGCATCCCAGCAATGCATCCCATCTCCATATAGCTTATAGTGTTTACTACCAAATGTGTTGTTTTAACAGCTCAGAGAAGTTTAAATTGGTGATAATTCTCGCAGCTGTTGTGGTGTTGTTGTCCAGTCTGTGTGTGTTAGTCATGACTTCTCAAATCGACACCTCTCTACAGGAAAAAAAACATTTTGAATGTCAGGGCAACACTTGAGTTCAGCTAAATGTAAACCTATTAACTACTTTACAGCCATCCTAATTTTTAAACAAGTTTCTTCTGTAAAGTTTGCCAAATAAACACACAACGCTTGCTCTCAAATTAAGTGACTCATTTGCTGCTGCTGAGTCGAGTGATTATGATCAAAACGCGGGTCTGATCAAACAGCATCCACCTACTGTATGGTGAGAGCTTCCCCAGGAGTCCTCCTGATGTCTATACTCTGTGTTTTTTATTAATGATTAACTTCCCTCCCCCTCTCCAGTGGCTGAATAGCATAATTTGCAGATAATAACGTTGTGATGCCATTATACGCTGATTGCACAACATATTGGAGACATTTACTTCAGATCAAGTTTCAACCCCTTTTTGCCTCAAAGTAAAAACAATCTCATCTAATGTAGTCCTCCTTCATTATTGGTTTAAACCCAATAAGGGAAATAGCTGGAGGATGGCATTCATTCACTTCACTATCGTGTCAGTAAAAAATCAAAGCTTCTTACATTGGGCATTTGTTGGCCATTATCGGAGAAAATAACGTAAGTTGTGCAGGGAAAATGAGTCCGCCAGGTGGACGTCAGAGATCTTTGACATACATTTAGTTTCAGGAGCTGGTTTCACCTGCTTCCATCAAGCTGGAGTGTCTTTTGACTGAGTGTTTGGAGACTTAGCATTTGTGATCGGTTAAGCTCACAAAGTGTGATGCTGTCATGAAATACACAATAGCCGATGTCATGCCTGTACTCTTCCGGATATGTTCCAAGCTCATGAAACATCCTCATCCTTTTGTGTTTCCATCATAATGATGGTTTCCCAGATCCTTGGGTTGTGGGTTCATTCATCTGAAATACTGTCCAAGCCTCAGAAATCACATCCATGAAATCAATCTGAGCTCGCACCTCTGTTCTTCCTCGCTTTGTAATTGTTGATGTTCTGTATGTGGCTATGTGTGTTTTTGTTGTTTGAAACAGCGATTTGAGGATGACATGTTCATATTCAATGCACTTTGTTTACCATGCCAACATTTGAACAGGCAACGGAATCACTCTAGTAATAAGTATTTGGGTTATGTGTAATGGTGTGCATGTGAAAGGTCTGCAGCCTGAAAAATAGTGCAATTTACTGGACTGATGCCAGGAAGTCACACACACACACACACACACACACACACACACACACACACACACACACACACACACACACACACACACACACACACACACACACACACACACACACACACACACACACACACACACACACACACACACACATACTCACTCACTCACTCATCAGGAATCAGGTTACAACTGCTGCTGACATGTACTTGTGTGTGTGTGTGTGTGTGTGTGTGTGTGAGAGAGAGAGATTGAGAGAGGATGCTGACGTTGCACTGTGTTATCATCAGTAATGGGCTCATCAATACTAAAATATTCAGAGAAGAGACAGAGGGAAGAGGCAGATAAAGAGTATGCATGGGAAACCATTGTGATATGCTTGCATTTGTGTTTGTTTGTGTATCTATAAAATAGTCCATAATTGTTTGTTAAGTATTGAGCTAAATGTCCAACATAGACACTCAAACTACTGAAACATTCAGTATGTTTACCAGCCAGCAGTAGAGAAACATAATGTACAATTAGTTTTTTACAGACAAGATCAGTGACTCTTTAATATTCAAATGCATAATGTCGAAATGAATAAAATTTTGAAGCTGTGCACATCCATGGCAAAAACTCCTGTCCTCCAGTTAAAGTGCAAATTAAGCACATAATTATTTCTAAATACTGAACTAAGAGACTTTTTGGTTGCATGCCCCCATTAATTTTCTGCATGAATATGAAGAGATGACTGGCAAAGCTCGGATGCCTTGAAACACTTCCAGCTGAATCATCAGTTTGAAAGATGAGCAAATATAAAAAATAATTATATCTATAATTAGAAGTCAAAGGTTGAGAGTGTGAGGGAAGATTAAATGTTTGTAACAAACATTTAATCTTCCCTCACACCAAGCTTTAAATTCTGGAGATCACCACTGGCAGATTTGTGATAGAGATTAAGCTTTATAGGGCTTTGATGAAACAGCAGCTTTAATCAATTAACTTTAGGAATCTGGGTTTGGGGGTGTTAAGTGAATCCAATAACTGGTCAAGTGTTTTGTTCCTGATTGCAAAGAGAAATTTCCTCTGGCTCTGACTTGTGTCTCTGGCTGGCCGTAACAAACTGAAGGAATTAGGAAGGATTTATTTCTGATAAACATAGCTTAAACAGAATGTAATCACACATCGCATTTGAGGTTATCATGGAGAGATAACCTAAAATACAATTATACAGTAGATAACGGACCTTCACAACCCTGCTACACTTACTCATCTACTGCTCTTGAGTTTAATAAAACAACTTGCCACTTTGAGGCTTAATTAGAACAGTATAGTTGTTGTGGTTACATAGGTTGCATCCGCTGCACAATAAGGAGAGGTGTGTAGTGTAAACTTGTTATGTACTGTGCAATGCAGCTGAAGGAGCAGCGGGTAATGGAATGGTTATGGAAGTCCATGCACCATGATGCTGGGAAAGTCTGGTTTATATTCAATCAAGAAGGAAATGCAAATAAAAACATGTGCACATAGCGTGGTGACCTACTCTACATTACTGCACCAAATTGATTCAACCTAATGCACTTTATACATGCCATAACAAGGCCTTACTTTACTCTGCATGTGTAGCTGGAGGGAAAGTGACGGATGCATTAATTTATCAATGCCAACAAGCAGTTTAACATTAATGTTAAATAGAGTGTACTCTATGTAATGAGATGTAAAACAACTTTCCATACCATTAACACAGTGGACATCCACTTCATCATTAGCTTTAGCTGGATTTAGTTTTCTGAGTATACATTTGTTTCAGCCAGTACATCCCCAGACTGGACAGCTCTGAAACACCCTATGTATACCCTCAAAGAAGTCATTAAATGTTATATCTCTGCAGTTATATCCAGAAACTGCTTAATATTATATGCCATATCTGCTGCTGCTTTTGTGAGTTCAAAACAAGAATAGAAAACCTAGCCAGCTGGTTACTTGTGATGTCTGTTTCTCACACCTTATGAGGAAGCGTTATTTTAAGGACGGAGGATAGAATTACAGTTGGTTTAACATTTCAAAAGTTAAAGATTAAAGCTACAGCTGGTTTAGTGTTGTGTTACAGTGAGGAAGGTTTGGATGAAGTATAGCATATGATGGTTTTGGTATGAGTAGAGCTCTATGGAGTGAATTTAAGTCAATACAATATTATCCCAAGTGTGTGTGTTTCTGTGTTTGTGAGTAAGCCTAGAGGTGTCCCGGGGAAATGAGCCTGACAGCTCCCATGGTTCCCGGCTTTGGCTCCTGCAGCTCCTGTCAGCCCTCTTATCTCTATGGACTGTTGCCACAGACAGGTGTTTGTGTATTTGTGTATGTGCGTACAAGTGTACGTGCGTGTGTGCGCAACAGTGTATGCATGGGCACATTTGTGTTGCTGTCGGTAATCCAAGGGACGACCACAAATGTGTGTGACTGTTTTTGAAATGTCTTTTTTATCAGCAGCTACAACTGGTGTCAGGGGGAAGTCAGCTGTGTTTTGGACTCACAGTTTTAGTTTAATGAGAAAACACCATCAAGTTTCCTTCCATGTGTGTGAAAGGACCTCCTTGATAGGCAGCTTTGTGTATATGTATATGTGGGTGTGTGTGTGTGTGTCCTCCTAACTTATAGCCTGAGGAGTTAATAACCTTGAATAAATGTGACGTAATCTGCCAAAGAGATGGAGTTTGTGTTTGTATGTGGTGGATCTGAGGTGACACTACAATGCTTGAATGCATTTACTACTTTTGAAACTACTATTTGAAGGACCTTGCAATTTCAGTGGGAACAGCTACATCCATTTTAGTTTAGCTGTTACTTTACTCATTTGTTTTTGGCTGCAACCCTTATGTGTCTTTTTTTCAGAATGCAAGCTGCAGGTGACAAAGACACGGGCAAGGGCCTACTTCAAGGTTGTTAAGCATCTATTGTTGTTATTCTCTGTCTCATTATAGTCATGTTTTATTTCTCCGTGGTCATTTTGTTGCTCTTCCTGGTTGGTACATGTCTCTTTAAGTGACATTTTGCAAGCAAAGGCCACAAGGGGCCCGCAGTGTCAGGGCCCCCGGGCCTGTGCCCAGTAGGTTCGTTCAGTAATCCAACCATTCACACAAGGTCATTGCTACAGTATAAAAAGCAAAGAGAGGACTATGTGATCTTAGAGCTTATATATATATTATAGCTACTACAGGGTTTATACGTGAAAATGACATAGTATCACTGCACTTACAAACTGAGCAGTAGTAAGTAAATCCAGAAGTGACATACTATGTGGAGTAAAAGAGACTATTGAAGAAACCGCCGAAAAGAAGTAGGAGATTAAAACGACACAAGATGACTGGAGTAAATTATTTATGAATCTCAAACTGAGAGACACAAAAAACCTTTTCACATAGCTCGAAATCTCACAAGTTCACAGTGGAGCGAGAAGAGAGATTACTTTTCTCACATCCTGTTTTTCACTCTTGTAAAAGAAATAGGTTTTTCGTGTAGATTTTGTACAAATGAGCGGACTCAAAATGGTCAGCGACTCCCATGACTCTGTTTAGCTTATTTGGTTGTCATTTGCAGTATGTTTTAAAGCTTTTCTTCACTTTTTCATGTAATAATGTTTTCTTAAGGTTTTACTTACTGATATTATTGCTATTCATCACGCATTGCTGGGGTAAATCCAGAGTTCCTGTTGTTGCTGCTGTAGATTTTACTTGTTTAAACATGAATCTCTCCCTCTTATTAGTGTCATTGTTTTACCACTATAGATTTATCAGTTTGTTTGGCAAAGTAATATCGACGTTGTCACATTAGTTGTTATTGTGCCATTGTTGATCTCTCCAGTAGAGTAGCAGAATGTGGCCCGGTGCCCCTGTTGCTCTCGCCATGACTGCAGGCTTTTTTCTTATTGATCAGCTTTATTGATTGACTCACAGGGAGATAAAGCCATGACGGGCAGTAAGTGTTGCATTTGGGACATTCAGGGTTTTGTGATGCTTGTAGTGCTCAATGAAATGACTCGTTCTACAGCATATGAACATGCAGTCTTGTAGAGACACGCATACATTAACAGCTAGTTACTTGTAGACACACACACACACATACACATATACTGTACTGTGTATAATTTCTGTCTGCAGCCTATGCATCCAGTGTTTTCAAAAAGCTGATTGCCAAATGGAACATTGTGATTGGGTCACATGGACGCTAAAATATTGACTGTTGTGCTTCTTTCTGTCCTCCACGTCTATAAATGGCTCCTGTTGTTGAGTGCTCTGCATTGGTTTTCTCATTTGTCACTATATCGGACACAGAGAGTGTGTGCAGCCTTCATCACCTCATTTGTATGCCATTGTCTCCATCCATCCATGCACCCTTACTTTTGTCATTTTCTCACCTCTCTGTCCCGGCTTACCACCTCTCCACCTTTGAAATCTCACCTGCCAGACAGAGAGGGGGACAGGTGTGACAGAGAAAGGAAAGGCTTGAGATGGCTTGATAGATTAAGGGCAGGTGTTACATCCAAAGAATTGTGCAGGTTGCCTGGCAACTAAGGGTCACAGGTTACCCAACATATAGGTGTATTATAATTCGTTAGGCCTAAAGGTGTGTTTTCCAGCCTTGGAATCAATACATTTTGATGTTCTATAATGAATGTACTGTACATTGTGTTTAAGACTGCTGCATACTTCTGATGGATGTTTTTCCAGTTTTCTTTCCTTCTTTATTTTTCCTGGGATTATGGCTGCATACTTTACTGTATGCTGTACATCATCAAGTTTTAAAATAAGAAAGAATAAAAATAGATCATGAGAATCCTGCTTACAATTCCTCAGGGGAGGGTGATCCACAGCTGACCACAAAAACCTAGTCACCAAGTCCATTGCTTTAAAATCACAGTGACAACGTACCTAGAAACACTGCCATGTAAGGAGTTCAAAGTATCGGTAAGATATTTAAATTTGTCAAGAAACCTCACAGTAGCAACTAGTGTATCGAGCCTCGTGAGATATTTGTTTGCCTGGCAGCTGTGTTTAAATGTTTTAGATAGTAGATTTTGACCTTTTGATTAGAGTAACAATACTAGAAATACCCAAATTACCCAAACTTTTTATTGAAGTTTGCTTGATTTTGGAAGTGAAGTGTTGAAGATTGCACTTAATGGTACAGGGGAAGTCTGAAGGGCAAAATCATTACACTTAGGGTTGAATGTTTTTGTTAATCTGTGGGCAGGAAAATATGAAGTGTGTATATATACAGAATCTCTACAGTGTGTGCATATCTTCAGGCAGCATGCAGATTCAAATAGTATGAATCCTAGTATTTGATCCCTGAGGAATACCAAGTAAAAGCCAAGAAATAACATACTTCCTTTCACAATCTCTAATTACAGTAATGTATTAAACCAACCTTTGGAAACGTATCAAAACAAACTGAAAATAAGAACACAACATATTAGCTGATGAACATGATTGTAATTATTTAAAATAATAGATTATTTTAGTTGTACGATCAAACCTCAACGCAGGCAGTACAGCATTAAGTGCTGATGCTAGGAATGATAGCATGGCAAACAATCACACTGTATTTTTAGGTTTAAAACCACATGGAGGTACGGTATGTTGAGCTGCAGACAGAAACACAGAGCTGGATCATACGCAGTTTGCATATGAGTGAGGTTCACTACTGTGGTACAACAAAGACATCAAAGAGTCCTCACAGAGAAAGCTGGTGGTTTTAAAAACATGAAATGGACATTATGTAAACTCTAAATCAAGTATGTATACCACACTGTCACAGAGTGCTCTTGAGTTCATTTTTTCCTCAACAAGTCCACATACAGATGGGCAGAAATGTTAAGTGCTTCTAGTAGAGGTTTTAAAGTTGCTCAGTGTAGTATAAATCAAGTCACATTAATTGAACCGTGTCAGAAGCTTGATGCATTTACTTTAAGTACAGGATTTGTGAGAATATAATCCTTTAAACATATCTAGCTAGTCATTTTAAGCTGCAGAAAATACTTCCTGTCTAAGAATGAAGACATACAGACACTAAAAATAGATATCACCTTCTGCTGTGAGCAACAATGGTGCTGTGTTATGTCCAGAATAATTATGAAGTATTTAGTATGGATGGCGGTAACACCACAGTATGTGGTGATACATAATTTTCGTAGTTCATTATATGACCTATTGATATTCCATTGGGGTAGTTTGTCAGATGTTCCCAGTGGGCAATTAATCCTACATTCAAGGTCATAAAAGCTAGCTAATATTTAAATCATGCATCATTCAAGCAAATTTAAACAGATTTTCCTGTACACCATAATTAATACGGTAACCAGAAGGTGATGGATATACACCCACAGCTTTATATTCTATATTTGTACACCTAAACATTTGCAAACCTCATTTTTTTTTGCCATCATCAGTGTGTTTTTAAGTGCTACTTAAGTAGGTTTACACTTAGGGTTGAAATTGTAGTGTAAAGTTGGAGAGTGTCTTTGTTTGTTTGACCTGTCGTATCACATTTTAGTACACCCATGCAACACGGTGGTAAAGGCCCCATAAACTGCTCCAAAACAAACAAAGGTTGTCCTTGAAACTCGTTGTTTTTCCAGTAGGAACACACGCTGCCCTGAGCCACAACGTGTGTGGTAAATAAAAATTGCAAATAGATGCATGCAGATTTACACACACACACACACACACACACACACACACACACACACACACACACACACACACACACACACACACACACACACACACACACAATGTATCTAATTGTTTGAAGTCTTGCAGGGGTGCTGGTTTGAAGCGGATGGAATTGATTTGCATTCAGACTGCATTTACTCAGTCTGATTGGGTGTTAAGGCAGCAGCCCTGTGATATGCTAATTACAGGCTTAGGAGCCACCCTATGACTATTTCTGACTTGGTTCAAAATTGCACATTAACTTTATATACTAATTACAAAATGAGATATATGGATTCTGTTCCAACAGCAAAATATGTAGATTATGTATCGGATGTGTGAATGTCTGGATGTGTACTAAATAACTATTATCCTATCGATCTGATCGGATAAAAAATAATTACTAAAGGTGATGTTTAGGTGCGATTAAGAGAAAAGGTGTGGGAGCTCATATGTAATGTGAGTGTGTATGGTGAAATGTGTGTGTGAAGTTAAAACAGTATACATGTGCAGAAAGTATGAGCTTTGTGAAAATAACATACAGTAAGTTATACAGATTGAGGTGTGCAGTACATTAGTATGCTGTACGTTAGTGAGCATTATCTAAGAATGAATTACGTTAGTATGCAGCTTCAACACATTTGTATTCCTCTGCAGTATGACTTTCCCCGTTTTCTGTATCTTTAATAACTTTTAACTGGTGAACTTTCACTTGTCTGGACACACAAACAGAGCCACTTGGTCTTTCAGTCTCTTTCACACTGTCTTCTGTTTCATTAGCTTTTTTTTCCCTCTTTACTTTAAAAATATTCCCGTTCAAGTCAACTCAAGCAAAAAATGAAGAATTTTTACTGCCAACAGGGGGTCTAGCAGGGATATATGTGCTGTTTGTACATGCGTGTATTTATGCATGTATGCACAAACAAACAGTATATCTACATCCATGTGCACAGCGCTGTACATGAACGCCTTAGAAGAAACACCAGACATTATGTGAAAGACGTCCGTGTGCAGTTTGTCGTTGTGTTATAGTGTGTGTAACGTCTGTGTATGTTTACACACCGTGTTGCCATGCTGCATGTATCCAGATGTGTGCTTCTGTACACGTCGTAGTAGTGTGTTCTTCTCCACATGGAGCATACAGGTGTACATGTGTGTTATAATCTTGTCTCCAGTTGCATCCTCCTTCTCAACATCAAAGTCAATGTGGAGAGCATGTGTATATTTCATAGCTCTAACCTCCATATTCTCTGGAGAGTTCAAGTCTTTGATGAACCCATTTCTTCTTTTTAAAGTCTTCTTTGAGAACCTTCCTCCCCGTGGAGTGGATTGATGCTTAAGACAGGGCACACCTGCTTTTATCTCTTTTGTCTTTTTTCCATATTTCTCATATGTTTGCACCCGTCTGTTTACTCATCAGCCTCACTCTCCTCTGCCTCTTTCATCCTCGTCTTTTGGCCTTCGGTAAGGATGAGAGAGGTTGTGTGTGTGTCGTTCCGTTGCTTGTTTTCTCCATGGTGAGATTGCGTCGGGGCAGAGCTCGCCAGTCCTTAACAAGGCAGTCTGAGAATCTACTTTGATGTCACCAGCAATTTAAAAATCAATAATGAGGAGGTGAAAATGTTCTGATTGGTGCCGGCCTTCTTTGAATGATAGTTCCGCCTCATGTTTGTTGATCCTGTTTATGCTGTGTTGACTCAAACTACTAGATAGATATGACAGATAGTCTCGGTTGGAGTGGAAGTAAGAGACTTCAAACGGGAAAGCTGCTTCAATAAAACCACCATTCATACCTCTGTTTTTTAAAGAGCTGCACTTCACTCCATAGCAGAAAGGTACACACCATGCAAGCCTCTAGTTGTTGATGTAGTATTTTTATATTGAGGAGATTCTTTACTTTCTACATTTCATTCCCATACTCGTCTGTATTCAGAGGGTGATATCATGGGGAAGGGAACACAAACTTCAACCCTCATTCAGAGGAAGACATCAGCATAATTTGTTGACTTTGTGCCAAACATGACTTCTGATCTGTGAAACAAAATCAGCAGAAATCAAAGTCGACATGATTATCAAATGGAATTTACTACAACAACAAAACCATTATCTTGTAAATCAAACAATAAACTCCACTGTGATTGCCACTATAGTAAAAACATTTGTAACTCAGGCTTCAGAAGAAAATTGTGGATGTCTACGGCCATACTGGTTCTGCTGCAGAAGGACATGAATATTCTCTGATATAAACAGCTAAACAAAGCGGTAGAAGAGACATTGATACTGAGAGTATGCGATATGCAAAAGTCCCTTTTCTGTTGTTTTATGTTTCGATTCAAAATACATCAATAAAGACACTATTCTCTTTAGTTTTTTCTCTCTGTTCTTTTACCTCCACCTTTGTTCTTAATCTCAGTGTTTGTTAACGCATAGCAGGCCGGGTCTTTTAGTCACAATTCCAATAGGTGAGCCAGTTTTGTGTTTATTTATGTGTGGAATACATCACACAGGTGCCTGTTTGCTCACATATAATGCCAAATCAACTGAAAAACCTTTTGGCAAGACACATCAACCGGGGGAAATCTGGGCTGCTCCAAATCCCAGTAGAGGTGGGAGAGCTGCAGGTGGTGACTTCAGAGAGTATCATCACATTGCATTTCAATAAGCTCCACCTCTCTGTTCTCCTTCCCTTCTTCCACATCAACAAAGGAAGGGTTTGAGATCAGGGGATTGTCCTTCTCAATGACGCTGAAATCCAGGAAGTTCAGTTCTGTGATCAGTGACATGAGCAAAGTCAAATATTTTTTACTATGCTGGAGATGCATTCCCCGACGAGATGGGGAAAGTGTATTATTAAATATGTCACATAGAAAGTCAAATCTTTACCACAAATTACTTCTTGTGAGCATATTTTCCCTGCAAACTTGATAAACTATATAAGAGGGGTATGCCAACAATGCAAAGTTAGGCTAAAACCTTCGCTTTTAGAAATGCACTCCAGAACTGTCCCAGGATCAGGATATTGCGCTACGATTCCTGACAGGAAAGTACAAATAAACTGATAGTTAAGGATCAGATGTGCTCATCCCTTCTACTCATCTGTTTATAGTACACACACATACTGTATATACTGTAGTATGAGGGCGCTGATCTTGTATATACGATATATCAATTCCCGGGAGAACATGACACCTGTTTACAAGATGGCGCCGCTGACGAAAAAAATAACACGACGACGGAGTTCCGTAAAATCAAAGCCGTCTGACGTCTATTTGACACGGTTTTCATATTCTTGGAGTCATTATAACTTTTTTTCATAGAATTGTGTTTTTTTGGCCGAAAGTAACAGGGCACAGCACCCCTGTGACCCAGTTTGGATTAAACCTAGTAGTAACACCTAAGCTTCACAGTAGGAA
Organism: Eleginops maclovinus; assembly: GCF_036324505.1. Taxonomy (NCBI): domain Eukaryota; kingdom Metazoa; phylum Chordata; class Actinopteri; order Perciformes; family Eleginopidae; genus Eleginops; species Eleginops maclovinus. The sequence goes on along the minus strand of NC_086366.1, from coordinate 9,538,407 downwards.
TTCCACATTAAACTCCATGTTGAAATAACTCACAGGCCATCATTAGAGTGTTGTGCTGCACATATCCCTAGTTTAGGTTTGGCTTCTGGTAACAGATATTGAGAGAACATCTTGTAAACAGGATGCTAATGACGTTAATGACGTTTGCGATGCTTTGATCATTTATACTTTTAACATAAGTTTTCAACCCAGATTTTAGTATTAAGGAAAAAGTCATCTTAAAAATGATATATTTCAGTATATTAAAGTCCTGTTGAGTGCTTTTATAGCGCATAAATAAAGAGTTATTTTGTTCACATTTCATGCACACGTGTGCTGGAGCATATGACAATATTCCTCATATGCTTGTTCTTGTCGGACTGCCCATTCTTATGCATAATACATTACAACTGAAACCAAGTGGGCATCCTCTCTCCTTTCTCTCCCCTCTCTCTCTTTCTCTCTCCCTTAACCCGCCACTTTATCCTCCTTGTCCCTTAGCTACTTTTACCCCCAGTGATGATTTGCTATCTTCCTCCCCCCCCCAGCTGTCTCTCACCATCTTTCTCTCTTCCCATCTTGTTATGTGTTACTGTATTGTTAGGTCTAAGCTGTAATTAATTCATAGAGGTACACTGGCTAGCCTTTCCCAAAATGGAAGGATGGACGGTGGACAAAAGGGAGCTGTCAAGAGATGTGGTAAAAGAGAGGGAAAGCATGGAGAGGATAGTGACGGATGACAGGCACTTCAGATTTGATCTTCTTCATGTCTGGGCCCGTGCGAATAGAAATCACACCTACTAATGAATGTTGTTTGCCCGATGCCACAAAGCACAGAGGAGATGTTTACAAAATTACATTAAAAAAAAAAATTCTCAGCAGTCAAAAAGTGCTAAGAATGAAATGTCAAAACAAATTGCCTAAGGGATGGGAGTTTCTTCTCCACTGTGAAATATTAGATTCATTTATTTATCGGTCATCTTTCAATATCCCAGGCATCGTGCTGTCTCTCCTGTTTAGGCAGACAAGTTAGTCCAAAATCCGAAGCTCACAGATCTTAATACTACCTTTTTATGAGATTTCTTTCTGGCCTTTGTGACCATATTGGTTATTGTTGCTTTGCAAACGTGTTTAGCTCTTTGGGATTTCCCTTCAATGTTTGACCTTTACTGTGCAGAATGATGTCTGTGCAGAGTTTGACATTCATCTGCTCAAGGGAGAGGTTCCTCTGTGCTCACCATTAATCTAAGTTTAAGACCGACACTTAAATACTTTAAAGCTTGAGTACCAACACATATTTTTCCAAGCAAAGTATATTTATTAATTTAAACAGATCTCTTTGGGATCTATAATGATGTTAAAGTCTTGTTTTGTTCTTTGGTTATTCTGTTATTCTATTTATCATTCTTTGCCTTCTTTTACTCGTTACCTGAAAAACCTGCAGTTCAAATACAAATGTTTTTATATCTTTGATACATGATTACGGGCCTCTGCATATGAGCTAGACGGGAAAACATTTAGAAAAATCCAAATAATTTCCCTTATGTTTACTTAAGAGCAGATTTGGGAAAAAGTTGATCCGTTCACAGTTAGCTGGAGTTGTGCATCTCAGAATTAACACTGCTATGGTTTCTGGTTTGCAACATCTTCAGACTCTCCAAGGGAAGGGTTTTGTCGTATCTTGATGCACAATTTGGACTGTAACCATGCAGCCAATGAGAAACCAGTTCTTTCCGTGGTCATGGTGAATTATTTCCTAATGGTTGCAGTTATACAATAGAAGTAATGTAGGAAAGGGTGGTGTTTGTAGTAGCTGATGGCGGCATTTGATGACCATTATAGTATATTGTCCAATAACCACCAGTTTGCCCAGTGAGCTGCTAAATGGTTTCCTGTCAATGTGTCTATGCGTGTGTGTGTGTGTGTCTTTTACAGTGACTGTGTGTGTGTGTGTGTGTGTGTGTGTCTTTAGTGTGTGTGTGTGTGTGTGTGTGTGTGTGTGTGTGTGTGTGTGTGTGTGTGTGTGTGTGTGTGTGTGTGTGTGTGTGTGTGTGTGTGTGTGTGTGTGTGTGTGTGTGTGTGTGTGTTTTAAGGCTGAAGCCAGCTGCTAGGTGTGTCTTCCATCAGCTTCCGTACAGGAAGGACAGACTCATAAAAAAAAATGACAAGAGAAACCTAATTGACCGACAACAGGACATCAAAGGCGACACGCGGTGGTTTCCATCCTGTTCTCGTGCTGCACAGAGGATTTTTGTAAACACAATTTTCTTAATGTTCAGCGTTTGGGATAGGTCGGGCTGGAGAGAAGGATTTATCTGTTATATATATATATATATATATACACACACACGCCATCTTATAACTAGTCCATGAATTTAATCAAATATTGAGAAAAAAAATGTTCAATTCATTGATAAAGAAAGTTATTGTTAGTCATAGCTGTAGGTGTTCATTTATTATCCAACTTTAAACCTGCTATAACTTTTTTATTGGCCACTTTGGGGCGGTGGGAACAAGTTGCACAACACTAGCATATTACACGTCTTTTGTTGGTTGCATAATGTTGAGTAACATGAGGCGGAAACGTACAGAAAACCACAAATGTGTATGTATGTATCATGCTAAAAGGAAATGCTTAGTTTGCATTATTTAAAATATTTTATTTTAACTTTTTTAAGCTTTTTGTTACAAAGTATACAACATCTGACAGTATTACATAACATAATTTAAGTAATAAAAGAAAAGACAGAGACTACACATGACAGAAATGTATACAATAACCAAAATAGTCCAGTGTTCTCTGTCTCACGATACCATCAGGAGTGAATAAAAAAAAAACAACAACAATAAGACAACACAAACCGCAACAAAAACAAACAAACACACATGAAATAAAAGAAAATAATAATTAAAAAGAAACAAAAATAAAAATAGTAAAAATAAAAAAGCCCTGAGAGGAGAATCCAAACCTTTGATCAGTACAGAAAAAACACAAAAATAAAATACAGATATCACATAGCAGCCAGCTTCATACATTAACTATTTAGGTCTCACCAAGCAAGGTCAAGAACCGTTTCCACATTTGTTCATAGTAGTTTGGTGCATTCCCTCTGCTAAGACGCATTTGTTCCAATCTGGAAACAAAGACCATTTCGTTAAGCCATCTCTTAAAGCAAGGGGGTTGATGAAGACTTCCAGTCAAGTAAAATAATTTTTTTAGCTGCTACCATGCCTGTTTTAAGGATCTGCCTACAGTGGGAAGGAAGGGTCGAAGTCTTCTCAGAAGAGCCGAAAATTGCCAGGGTACAGTCTGGTTGAATGTTTATTTTATATTGCTTAGAGAACCAATTAAATATATCACGCCAAAAGTTGTCCAGTACTGAGCAGTGCCAGAATAAATGTGAGAGTGTGCCTTCGGCCCTGCCACATCTATCACACATGGAAGACACTGATTCAAATATTCTATTAAGTTTAGTTTTGGAATAATGCAGTCTATGCGTGACTTTAAATTGAATTAACCGATATCTAGAGTTTATAGAGCATTTATGTATATTTGACAGGCCCTCCTCCCATAATTCCTCAGACAGTGGGACCCCTAGTTCTTTGGCCCATGTATCCCTGAGATGACTAGTACTTGCTGGTGCCTCAAAAGCAGTAATGAAGCGGGAGATCAAATGTTTGGAGTGTGGTTGTAATAGGAGTGTATCATAAAAATTACAATTGTGTGGTCTTGTTGGGAAATCAGAGACTTGCCGCCTTACAAAATGTCTGACCTGTAAGTATCGATAAAAATGTGACTGAGGGAGGTGATATCTAGCCTGGAGCAGGGGGAAGGACACAAAGGTGTTATCTATGTACAAATCTGAAATACAGCGTAGGCCCCTCTCTCTCCAGTCCAAAACACCCCATCCGTCAAACCTGGTTTAAACAAATGATTACCAGTTATTGGGGCATTCACCGAAATCTTTGATAATCCAAGAATTTTTCTTATTTGATTCAGTATCTTTAAAGAATTACTAACAACAAAATTGTGGCCAGACAAATTGTGGGACAGTTGTACATTTGAAAAAAGCAGTGCTGGAAGCGAGTTTTGTGACAAAGACATGGATTCAATCTTAAGCCAAAGTGGAGTGGATCCGGTCTGGTCCGATCTGCGGCGATCTGAGGCAGTAACTGTGAGGAGAAAATAAAACGCCCCGTCTAACAGGTAATCGGCGTATTTATGGGGGAGTGGATTTGCCAACTGGCAAATGGGATTGCTGATTTTCACTGGTTTCTGGTGTGTCAATTTGCAGTGTCTGTCTTTGTTGTGACAGTTCGTTAGGGAGGTTAAACAAAGCATGCATAGGTTTATAAATAAAAAAGTTCATCGCTAAATAGCGCACAACAACCATCAAAAATCACAACATATAAAAAGGTTTAACCATCCATCCCACTGTCTAACATGTTGACTTCATTCCATGACACTCCTCCCCCCTTTAACAGTTGTCGTCCCGACAATCTTACTGTCCATACCTGTCTGGAGGCCTACCCCTATTTTGTCTTTGAGACCTTCGCAGGGGTGATGCATTTCTTGGGTCTTGTGGGGCCGCAGGGTCCTCTCCCACAGGACCTGTGGGAGGGGCAATTACTGTGGGCACAAGGGTCAAAGGCAACAACAGGGGCCTATGAAGTAGCGCATTGGGGAAGATGGGGTTCGTTTCGATATCTGGGGCATTTTGTGGTACTTGGGGTGGATCGAGAGGGCAAGGCCTAAGATGGTTACGATCGATTGTCTTAATAGGGCCTTCCTTTCCTTCTGGCCTGATCTGGAAAACTGGCAGGCCAGGGCGTAGTTGATCCAGAACAACATAGAGTTGGGGCTGCCAATGGGGCGCCAACTTGCCTTGCCCTCTGCGGCGGAAATTTCGCAACAGCACCCGCTCTCCGGGTAGCAAGGGGAGGTGCTTTGCTTTCTGATCATACCTGTCCTTGTCTCACAGTCTGTTTGCTTTGGTCTTTGTTGCCACTTGTTATAGACTCTCTGCAAGGTCAGGTTATGTTGGTGAACCCAGCCTACCAGGTCATGTCTCTGGGTCAGTGGTGGTGCACCCACAGCAGTTTCAACAGGCAGACGGGCATGTCGGCCAAACATTACAAAATGTGGGGTCATTCCAGTCGTCTCATGAGTGGTATTGTTATACATCTGGAGCAGAGAAGGCAAGTGGTCTTGCCAGTGTACTTGGTCTTCCAAGCTCAATGAGCCTAGAAGGGACAGCAGAGTCTTGTTAAATCTTTCACAGGCCCCGTTTCCTTGGGGCCTGTAGGGTGTGGTTCGGACCTTTGAACACCCATAAAGGCTGCACAGCTGTGCCACTAGGTTTGACTCAAAGGCTGCACCTTGGTCAGACAGGATACGTTCCGGGCAACCCCATGGTTGGATGAGGTGTCGCCAGAGAACACGAGTTGTGGTGGCTGCCGTCTGGTCCTTTGTAGGGATGGCCCATCCATACTTTGTGAAAAGGTCAGTCATAACCAATAGATAAGGGTAAGTGTCACCAGGCCGGCCAAGAGACAGGTAGTCAATTGCGACAATTTCCAAAGGGTATGATGTTAGGATAGGAACTAAAGGTGCTCTTACCTCTGGGCCCCTTTTCTGTTGGGTGCAGCTTGCACAATTGGATGCCCATGTCTGTAGGTCAGTTCCCATCCCTGCCCAGTAGAAAGTCTTCCTCAGCAGGGCATTGATCTTGGCTACGCCCATGTGCCCTGAGGCTTGGTGATACTTGTCCCACAGCTCCTTCGTTTTGTTAGCGGGCACCACAATTTGGGAGAGGTTCAGCCCAGTATGGCGTTCTTGGGTTCTCCGCTTCAACGCACCTTCTTGGCTTCATTCTCGCAAGAGGCGTTTTACTGCAGGCTGACTGGCTTTCCTTTCCTCAGCTAGTGGGAAGTGTCCTCTTGCCACCCACTCCTTCACTTGAACCAGTGTTTGGTCTCCGTCTTGACAGTGCTTCCAATGATCTTCAGTTTCAGGGGTGCCCTCCGATTCCACCGCTGCTGTCTGTACTTGGACCTGCTGGGTGGGTTCTGCATCTTGTGATAACCTGGACCAAAGATCAGCATTCTTGTTTGCAGAGCCAGGGCGATATTTCAACTCTAAGTCAAAGTTTGCCAGCTGGGCTGCCCACCTCTGTTCAGTGGCACCCAAGTGTGCTGTATTCAGATGGACAAGTGGGTTATTGTCTGTAAAAGCAAGGAATTTGTTGCCCCACAAATAATCTTTAAACTTTTCAGTGACAGCCCACTTTAGGACCAAAAACTCCAGTTTGAATGAACTGTAGTTTTGGTCGTTCCTTTCAGTGGGGTGTAAGCTTCTGCTGGCATAAGCAATTACCCTCTCTCTGCCATCCTGTACTTGTGATAGCACTGCCCCCAATCCTCCTAGGCTAGCATCAGTGTAGAGATCGAATGGCTTTGCAAAATCGGCATATGCCAAAACTGGGGCACTCACCAAAGCAGTCTTCAGAGCATCGAATGCCACTTGGCAGTCTGTAGTCCAATCAACAGCATTCTTCCCTTGTCGCATACTAGCAGAACCTACTAGGAGAGCGTTAAGGGGTGCAGCAATTTTGGAGAAACCCTTCATAAATCTACGGTAATATCCCACAAATCCAAGGAATGACCGTACCTGTTTGATGGTTGAAGGGGTTGTCCAGTTCTTTACAGCAGTGGTCTTTTCAGGGGCTGTGGATACTCCATCCTTTGAGATGACGTGTCCAAGGTAGTTGACCTTTTTCCGAAACAAGTGGCACTTATGAGGCTGTAACTTCAGGCCATGGATAGAACACTTTTCGAAGACCTGCTCCAGGTGTTCAATGTGGGTATCGAAATCAGGGGAGTATACTACTACGTCATCCAAATAGATCAGTAGGGACTCGTTTACCTGTCCTCCCAAGCAGCGCTGCATTAGTCTTTGGAAAGTGGCAGGGGCATTACAAAGCCCAAAAGGCATCTTCTGGAACTCGTAGAGGCCCATGGGAGTGGTGAAGGCCGTCTTCTCCCGATCCCTTGGATCCACTTCCACCTGCCAAAGTCCACTGGCGAGGTCTAGAGTGGAGTACCAAGCGGCCTGTTTTAGACTTGTGAGGGATTCTTCAATTCTGGGCAGGGGGTAGGCGTCTTTGTGAGTCAGGGCATTGAGCTTTCTGTAATCGACACAGAAGCGCCAGGATCCATCTTTCTTTTTCACCAGTACGATGGGTGCTGCCCAAGGGCTAGAGCTTTCCTTAATAACATCTGTGTCCAACATGTTTTGGATAAGGCTCCTCAACTCAGGGTAGGGCCTTGGTGGGATTGGTCTGTAGCGCTCCCGGCTAGGTGGTGCAGAGCCTGTGGGGATGGAGTGGAGGACAGCATTTGTTTGGCCAAAATCCTCATCCCCTGCTGCAAAGACATCCCTCCATCGTTGCAACAGGGAGTCCATTTTCTGCTGTTGTTCGGTCGACAATCCCTCTCCTTTTAGCAAGTTCACTGAATGCTGGCCTTCACAGGTGACCCGGTTCACCTGGACATCCACCTCTATTACACCTGGGTCTGAGGTTTTCAGCACAAGGTCCCTTTCTCCCCGAATCTGGCTTGGTTCAACCTGGAAGATATTAGCAAGCGGGCGCCGTTGGGGTATTACGACTGGGTAAGGATTTAGGTTACATACCCTTATGGGGAGCCGTCCTTTCACCACCCAGGCGACGGTGCGGGCTACCTGCCACTCGTCATCTCTTTCTGGTCCTTCCACTAGGGCACAAAAATCTGACTTGGTCTTCGCCCCATACAGCTGTGTCCAGAGCACCATCTCGCTGTTTGGAGGCACAACCACTGATTCTTGGCGGGTCAACCTGGCCACTCCCACCGGTACGTCTGAGGAATCTGTTTGTGACACCTTTTGGCAGACAGCAAAGGCACGTTCCCACTCTCCTTTAGCTTGTTTGGACATGGTGGCTCCGAATGCAGTCAGCCCGGGGTGGACTCCCTGAAACAGTTCTTTCCAGCAGTGTGAAATCACATTCATCCCTAGTATACCTCTTTCAGCCTTCAGACACTCATCTTTGACAATGATGACTCCTTTACCTTGCACAGTGACTCCTCCCACTGAGAAATCCAGGATGGCATACCCGGTGTAGGGGATCTGTAGTCCATTGGCTGCCTTGAGAGTTAGCCAGTGCAGGTCTTGTGGGCTCTTTTTTGTTCTCCACTCAACCATTTCTGAAAGAAGGTTTCGCTAAACAGTGTAACTTGTGAGCCGGTATCGAGCAAGCAGGGTAATTTTACTCCTGAGACTAGTATTTCAACCCCTGGACACTCCCCAACCATAGAGGGCCTATTTGTTTGGTTTCCCTTATTCCCCTCCCCAACCACTTGGCTCTCAGTGACTGGGGCTGTTAGTTTAACTGTCCCCTTACATGCTGGCAGTTTCTCTGGATATGACCAGCCTGCCCACAGCCTCTGCAAATAGGTTGGCCACGTTGGTCCCACTCAAACCTTTGTTGCCTGGGTGAGGGTGTGTTATGTCCTCTCTGAACTAGTCTGCTAGGGGGTGGGGTGGAGTCTCTGTGCCCAACTGGGGCATTTTGAGGGGAGAGTTGGCGTCTGATCTCTTCTGTGAGGGTTTCTTTAATGATAGACAGTTGGTCTTTCATTTCATTCCTGAGTTCAGCTCTCACTGTGTCTCTCCATTCTTCCAGGCTAGGTGATGCCATGGCCGACCGTGGCTGTGGTACTGAAACACGTGATGCACATGCAGACTCCATCCTTAGTTCAGTTTCTAAAGCTCTAACTTCACTACACACCTCACTGAAGGACATTGTAGGATTTCTACGCACCTGCCTTTGAAGTTCCTGCTGTACCATACCGGACCTCAAACCAAGGACAAGCTGGTCTCGGATAGTCAACTCATCCTGAGCGGAGCCAGCTGGTTCCACTTCTTTCCATTTGTGGAATAATTCACGGAGCCGAAGAAGGAAAGAAGCAGCAGTCTCCTCTTCCTGTTGGTAACATTTGAAAAACTGTGTCCGAAGCTGGGCTACTGGGCTTACACGTCCATACAGTCTCTTTAACTCCTGCAGCATGGCTATGCTACTTGAGAGTTTGGTGGGGTCAAGAAGCCGCATCTCCCTTTTTGCATTACCCTCAAGTGCCCCAAAAATAAAATCTATTTTCTGTTCCTCATTTAATCCCTGTGCCCTCAGCATCGCCTGAACCTGCCCATGCCATTCTGAAAAACACATTTCACCTCTGTCACCATTAAACTTTGGGATCCATGGAACACCCATAAACCAAGGCATCATCATCGCATTTACCACAGGCTGACTATTTCCTAGCCTGCCCCCATTTTCTGATGACACACTGGGCCTTGCAACGTCATATTCATCATCTGCCATTCTACACTGTATGGTGTGGAAAAGGAATCCTGCCGACAACGCCACTAATGTAATGGCCTACTAAGGCCTATTAACATCAAATTTATATTAAAAGATTCGGATTCCTGGCCACACCAACACAGTGAGAAGGACACCAATATATGTATAAAATGATTTATTTATAATTCGAAGTTAGTTTAAAACAGTCCATGTATAGATATTTAAATGAGATATGGTTAGAATGATGTTCAATTTATCTGAACTACTCAAATACAAAATGCAGTTCAGACAAGGGGTTCAACCATACTAAAAAGTCCAATCCGGTTAATATCGAACTCCACTCTGGTTCCCTTTTTGGCCGGAAGAAAGTGTCTTTCACCGTTCAAGTCCGGTTAATCCAGTGCCAGAGTTTGCACTTTTGCCGGCCTGCCACACCGTCCGTCAGCTTCTGGTCCTCGATATACAAATAAGAGGGAGACTCAGGGTACACCAATATAACTTTGATTACTTAAAACCAACAGCCGAGAGCAGGAGAAATAGCTACTTCCCTTAATCTGGAGTCTGCAAGCGTTGGATCGCAAGGGTCGAACGACAGTCTGGTCCAGTGGCGAAGAGGAACTGCGGGGGTCCGTCCTTTGCGAGTAGCAGTTAAGGGATCCGGTCCGGTCCGATCTGCGGCGATCTGAGGCAGTAACTGTGAGGAGAAAATAAAAGGCCCCGTCCAACAGGTAATCGGCGTATTTATGGGGGAGTGGATTTGCCTACTGGCAAATGGGATCGCTGATTTTCACTGGTTTCTGGTGTGTCAATTTGCAGTGTCTGTCTTTGTTGTGACAGTTCGTTAGGGAGGGTAAACAAAGCATGCATAGGTTCAGTGTCCGAACTACGGGGGGACTCGGGGGATCCGAGACCCCCTGAAACTGACACGAGACCCCCGAAAACATGATTTGGGAAATGTTGGGGGGTCTCTAAAATAGTGTTTACGAGATCCGCGCTCTGAGTCAAGCGCAAGAGCAAGCCACAGACCCCTTTAAGATGTGTTTCTTAAGTCAGTGTTAATAAAAGTCATTGCCTCACTCGGTGCATTAAAAACCTTGAACCGATCCTTGTGCTTTATCCGGAGCCTCGCTGGGAAAAGTAAGCCGTGCTCCACCTTCAGCTCCCGTAGCATCCGCAGGGGCTCGGTGTATTCCCGTCGCTGCCGCATCACTTCAGGCGTGTAGTCCGGGAAAATCAGCACCTTGTTTCCTTTATAATCCAGTTGTCGATCCCTCCGGAGGCGAAGAATGAGCTCCTTCTCCCGATAGAAGTGGACCCTGGCGATGATGGCGCGAGGATTAGCTCCAGCTGTTGGAGGCGGCCGGAGGACCCGGTGTGCCCGGTCGATAACCACCGGTGACCGAAAGCTGCCCTCGCCAAAAAGCTTCGGGATTGATGCCTCAACGAATTCTGTTGGTTTACCTCCTTCTTCATGCTCACGAATGCCGATAATTTTGATATTATTGCGACGCGACCGGCCCTCGAGGCCATCCACTTTTAACTTGAGCCGTTAGTTATCATCTTTCAGTCCCGAGACCGTCTTCTCTAAGCTGGTGATGCGGCTGTCATGGTCCAGGATTCCCTCTTCCACCGACTCTACCTTCTCCATTAGTTCCTTTTGAGAACTCTGCACTATCTGAAGTGTCTGCTCTAGCTTGTCAAACCTGTCGTTCATTTTTTCAAGAATCTTGTCTGCAATTTTTTCCCAGGTTAACGGCATCTGCTCCGTGTCGCTGCCGTCGGAGTCATGACCTGGCTGATCAGCGCTAGCACTGTTAGCGTTAGCAGAGGATAGTTGAGATAGCTCGACGTTTTGATACTTCTTCCTCGGCATTATGTTGCATAAACTTAACTGGGTACGCTTCTCGTGTGTGAGATTATTCCCGAGGCTAATGAAATTAAATGTGAGACTGTCAAAATAGTTAATTTAAGTATTGGCACGGAGGAGCTCCTGAAAGTACGTCTACTCCATGCGCTGCTCACTAGCGCCCCCATCAGTTTGCATTATTTTTACCAGGAGAATCTTTCTGGTATCAATATTGTTATCAATGGCTTCCTATTAATAGAGTAAATTAAATAATTTGATGTAAGTGTCCTGACTTAAAAGAGACAGATATACACCTAACTTAATATACACTGCCCGGCCAAAAAAAAGGTCACACACTTTAATATTCGTTGGACCGCCTTTAGCTTTGATTACGGCACGCATTCGCTGTGGCATCATTTCCACAATCTTCTGCAAAGTCACAACATTTATTTCTGTCTTGCATACGTTTTTTGCCAAGATCGTATTGATGACGGGAGATTTGGACCATTGCGCAAAGTCTTCTCCAAGCACATCCCAAAGATTCTCAATCGGGTTCAGGTCTGGACTCTGTTGGCCAATCCATGTGTGAAAATGATGTCTCATGCTCCCTGAACCACTCTTTCACAATTTGAGCCCGATGCATCCTGGCATTGTCATCTTGGAACATGCCCGTGCCATCAGGGAAGAAAAAATCCATTGATGGAATAACCTGGTCATTCAGTTTATTCAGGTAATCAGCTGACCTCCTTCTTTGGGCACATAATGTTGCTGAACCTAGACCAGACCAACTGCAGCAACCCCAGACCGTAGCACTGCCCCCCACAGGCTTGTGACCTTTTTTTTGTCCGGGCAGTGTATGTTTTAATATAGGTGGAACGTGTGTCTTGCACCTTTTGCCTCTACAGCACAAGCCGCGTGCTGGTTAATATTGTAAGTAGTGATCAAGGAATTTTATTCATGACTTTTTGGAGTAACTAATGTCATGACTGATTTATGATGCCCCCTCCCTCCTCTCTCTTTAGTCCTTCCCTCCGTCCATGACAGCTATTAATAATGAATGGCTCTCTCTGTGTTAAATGCCAGTCTCTTGCATATCAGTGAACTGTCCGTTTTTAGAAAGCTAATGTTGACAAATGACTAGGAGTGCAAGGCATTTGAGCACACTATTAACCTCCTCAAATGTCATAGTTTGTGTGTGTGTGTGTGTGTGTGTGTGTGTGTGTGCATGTCCGTCCATAAAATGTTATTGAGGACTTTGTTAGCCGCTCTGAACCTTTATCGACCTTCATTATACTTCAGTCTTGTCATTCCAGTTGCTTCTTCTTCATAAGCCGTCACATATCACAGCAATGATGTCAGTTGCTGTAGCTACGGCGCATATACTAATGAAAAAAGTCATGCACAAACAGTTCTCTCTCACACACACACACACACACACACACACACACACACACACACACACACACACACTCTCTACAATATGTCTAGTCTAGTGGCAAGATAAGAGGAGTAAGCTCCTCTGTCTAAGGATGAAGTGTCTAATTGGCTGCTTGGCTAGAGATTTCATTACGCGCGCGCACACACACACACACACACACACACACACACACACACACACACACACACACACACACACACACACACACACACACACACACACACACACACACACACACACACACACACTCAACTCCCCACATACAGGGCCCTCGGGCCAGTTTTGTCTTTTGTCCTTGTTAATGAATAGTACAGTGTTAAAGAGATAAAGCTAAACTGGACACTTTGAATAGCGCCAGTGTGTTTGAGATTTCGTGTCTGTGTGGGTGAAACTGAATGAGTGAAGGGAAAAGAGAGAGAGAGGCAGAGCGAGTCTACAGGTGGCTGAGCTGCTTAATTACCTTGCCATGAAAAATCATGTTAGCACTGTAAGAGGTGCCGGATTAAATGTCAGCATATCCACGTGTATCATCACAGTGTGTGTGTGTGACTTTGCGTGTGTGTATGTGTGTGTTTTTTTGTGTGGATGCGCTCTGTTAATTCTGCTAGCCCTCATCTCACACCTCTCTATCCTCCTGTGTCTTTGGGGGCTATTCTCAACGCTCCATTTACTTTACTACGCTGTGTGTGTGTGTGTGTCATCTTCCTTGTTTTATCCTCCTGCAGTTGCTTATTAAACTTGCCTGTGGCCTCCTCTCTATTTCCCTCCTTCCCCCGGTGGTCTCTTTCTTTCCTTCTCTCTTCTATCATCTCTTCTTCTTCCTTTCTTGTTTCTCGTTTCTTCATTTGAGACTGTTGTTTCCTCATTTTTGTATTGTTTATCTTATTCCCCAACTGGGTCATCCCCTTATTTTCTCTATTGCTGTTGGCTCTTGCTGTCTCATTAAAGATAACATAATCAGTCTCTATTAAATTGGAGGTCATTGTGCTTTTAAATAAGTCATTAGTGGTAATCAGAAGTCAGAATTATGTAGACGTTATTTATTCAAAACTGACCTGATTCAACTCAGTTTTACTGAGCAAACAAAAAGGCAATCTTGAATGTGCCATAAACAAAATGTCCCGCAGACCAAAAGGATAAAAACAAACTTATCTATAATCGTAACATAAGGAACCAAAATCCATATCTCGGTAGATATGGTGCGTTCAAGTTACAGGTGGCAAAACTGTCTGCCGTTACGCTGAAGTCACCAGTGAAACACTTTATGACAACTCTGTGTAATGCAGCTTTATTTTTGTGTTTTTGGTCAAACATTTGACAAATAAAGACGTTTTTCTTATATAGCGTGAGTTTTGCTTATGAATAGATAAGATGTAAATCTGGATGAGTAAAATTGCTTGTCAATGTTATAACTAAGTTTCATTAACAAAACTCTACTCTTCCGTAATAAATTCAAACTCATTCCTTTTACAACCTTTCCTTTGTTAATTGAACAAAACATGGAAGCTTCTCAAACAAATGCTCTTTAATGTTGTGTGATCACTTTGATGACAAACAATTCAAGGACTTTGCTGAAATATTATAAATTGGCAGTGATTTGGTTTGAATCAGATTATACCTGTCATAGAATATATGAACAATACCTGATTGAGAATGGATGCTTTGGATCTATTATCATTTCCTATCACCTAAACAGTATTGAGAAGCACAGGACTACTTAAAGTCCTCTTACTTCAAAATCTTTGGGTTTTCTAGGCAGAAGGAAGCATTACTTGAAAACCATAGTTTTCACTCTGAGGTCACAGCAGGCTAATAACATTGTTTTCTGTGTATCATTTAATATCACATGTCGATCTTTATTACTCTTTATTGTGCCTCTGTACTGGACATGTGTCCTCCTGAGCAGCTTTACCTCTGAGGTCACTTCCAGTCAGGATATAGTCCCCACGTTCACTGGAGTGTAAATATTAGCTTGTGAACATCAGAGGATATGGTGTTATCCTTTGTTTTTGTTAGTGTGTGTACAATAGTTATATCGTGCTGCACACAGGTTTAAATTGAAACGAGTTTTCTGCACCGGTGTTTATCCCTGTGAGTGTGATATATCATACTGTATGTGTGTACATCTATGCATGTGTGTATGCACACAGGGGCTGCTCTCTTATCTCCGGCCTCACACAGGAACTGTACCAACAAAGGAACGGGAAGCCTTATCGCTCCAAACACCACCACACTGTTTACTCAGACAAACACACACACACACACACACACACACACACACACACACACACACACACACACACACACACACACACACACACACACACACCTTTACTTTCCTTTGTCGTATATTTATTCAGCGTAATGAGACGAAACATGACGTTGAATGTACGATGTGTTTGTGTGCTTTTGAGTGTGTGTGCATGCGTTTATGTGTGTGAATTGTAAACATTGTGAGGACAGGCTAAATAATAGTTTAATAAACTGTATGTTCATGCATGTAATTGGTTAAAGGTCAGCTTCAATGTGTGAAAACGTAACTGCAGCTCTGAGCGAGATCACATAGGATTTATGTGTGAAAATCTAGTGGGCTTAATTCCTGTATATATAGTTTGTGTAAAGTTGATAAGCAGATAAGATGGATGAAGTCAAACAATGGAACAAAGAAGTCTCTAATTTGAGCTGCACCGATTACTTCATTTATCTTTTACTCTATTGATAAAGGAAAATAATCGCCAACTTTTTAGATTAAAATGTTCCGTTAAGTAATTTTTCCTCCATGAATGACACTTCATTTAGCTTTTTCCGGTCTTATATCACATTTAACTAATTATTTGATGGTTTTGCACTGACAACACATTTAAAAACATTGACATGGGCGTGGACATTTTTGGTACCAAACAAACTATTGTTTAACCTACGGCAGATAAAATGATAACGACAATGATCTTTGGTTGCAAACTTACACCAAATTTTTCAGAGCATGTTTAGCGCACATAATTCCCCCAAGTTTTCACACCAAGAAACATGGAAATTCTTGGTTCTTCCTGCTCCCCCAAAAAGTGTTAATGCAATGATTTGACATACGAGGCCTTCGACAGGCAAATACCTGAGCAAGGCTTTGTATCCAGACAAAATATAGCACATTAAGTGTGCAGACTACCTTTACTTTGTATGCTTTTCTGATGTGTCTACTATATCCTGTCTTTGCAGTCACATATTGACCTATGAATGCAATAGCTGTAGCCTGTGGCTTGAACATACTGTGCTGTATGGGAGTATGTTTCCACTGCTGTCCTCGTGACCTGCGCAACATGAAGACTAAAATGATCCAACCTCTGATGTGCACATTCAATATGACTCTGACCCAGAATTGTAACTTCTAGTTAATGTAGCTCCCATACAACCTGCAATGGTAGAATATCCTGAAAGGATTTTATTATGATTTTACTTTAATTAGACGGTTACATTAAAAACTTTCCATTGGAAATGAAGTCGATTTCTCTTTTTGTAGCTGCTTTGTTATCTTTGCGAGAGATTGCTCAGTCATTAAGTGTGACTGTGTATAATTGTGGTTATTCAAAGAAAGACTTGATGAATGAAAATGATTGGGGAGCATTATCTTTCCTCAGGGGGACATATAAAGTATTATAAGTATGTTTATAGACTCCCTGCAATGAACAGAATAAAAGCCATTCTGCTGTTCAGCATAAAGGGTGATTAAGTGCTATAATGAATGTCATTAGCAAAAATTACAGTGCATGTGTGCACTTTTGTACCACCATGACACTAATGAGTCTTGAAGCTAAGACTCAATAGAAAACACAAATGAAAGTCAGATTTGTTCAATGCACAAATGAATGCACAGTTAATGTTCCACAGCTGGTGCAGATGGATTAAACTCTTCCAGTGATCAAAGAGATATGCATGCTGCACTTTTCCCAGAGATGAGCAGTGACACATTAGCACCAGCCCCGGTTCTTCATCCTAAAATGTTAAGAAATAAAAACAACACTGTTTAGTTTTTCTTTTAATGTTAATCAACAGTCAAACAGGTGAATCCAAAGCAGTTTAATTAAGTTAATCACATGGGTGAGTCTGAAATGTCTTTGGTTCACTTCTCTTTGTATTATACACTCTTCTCACAGTAGAAAGTTCGACTCCCAGGTACAAACAGAGATGTCGATTAAAGCATTAATGATGGCTCAGTCCCTTTAGGGTGACAACTTACACACATTTTCGATTTTTACAGATACATGTATTTTGGAGGGAGGTTGGGAACTCTATGAACCCCACAGACAATATGTCAAAGGGAATGTGTTCCAAAGTGAAAATATTTTCCAAATGATCATGATCCTTAACATCATATTTTAAATACCCCATAATTCCAATAAAGGGGACACAAATATGAGTAATTTGTGAATTTACAAGGATATGTGTGTGAACTTGTGCATTGTGCTCTCACACACATTTGTTTCTTGCATGTCAGTTTGCTGGATTTTGGACCCGAACATCCACATTTAGACATCAGCTGCCTCTTTCAGTTAATTATAAGTGTAAAAAAAATGCATTATTCATCATTATTAGGAAGTCTCTGTTCAGTAAAGCTTCGACACTAATTCAAAGAAACGTTTAATCCAGCCTTGATTTATGTTTGGACTTCTCCTTCATAAATCTGTAGAAGAGTCAGAGTGTGTATAGCAGCGTGTCAAAGCTGCTGCCCTATGTTTGCTGATGAGCTTTTACTTTATTCCACTGTATGCAATGATGGAAGTCGCCCTGGATATGAATGTCAACTAAATAATGAAACAGGGAATGCACATAAGAGAGTGAGATGGGTGAGGGCAGGGAAGTGAGAGTAGATGGGGGAGGCATGGAGGATAGAGGAGGAAAGGAGGAGAAAAGATGAATGCAGCGATATAAAGAGAGAGAAAACATCTTAATACAGGCTTTTACCAGTTAGACTCTTGCGCATGCACACACACATGAAGGATAAAGGTACACTCACATTTACACGTCAATTTACATAGGCAGTCCTCCCATACACAGGCCCTCGTTTGCAAAACCAATTTAAGTGTAGACTAGAGTGACAGTTCGATAATTTTTTCCTGACACCCGCTTCTGCATCCTTTCCTTTCTGCACTATGAGAAGGTTAATTGAAATCCCCGCCCCTTGCTGCTTGGAGGTGTAAAAAATGGGCATTGCCATTCAGATTCTCATATTCAACCAAGGAGAAATGATCAATGCAGAGCGGTAAATGAGCTGCCTATATGCATAGAAGTGTCAGCTTGTTTGTGTGATAAAAGGTGCAACAGCCTAATCATCTGTGTCACATCAACAAATGATTCATTGATTATTATGAATACATTTTGCTCACTCATTTATCTCTGAACCACAATTATGTAAGCTGTGTGTTGAGAGTGTCTTTGAAGTGTCCATTAGTCCAATGAAGAGTGAAGCTGGAAATGTGTTAATCTTTCAAACTCTCTCTACTTCCCTTCTGCAGCATTTAGTTCAATCCCAAGCAATAATTTGATTGGGATTGATTTGCTATCAATAATATAACTTTTATTAGCTTAAATCATCTTGTAAACCAGCTACAAACCATCCAGCCGTAGAGTTCAAAGTCTCGATCGCCTCTCAAGTTGTTTATCAGACTATAAACATGACCATTAGACAAAAAAAAGCCTGGATATCCGTCACTAAACCAGAACCACAGAAAAAGAATTCCCCTTGCTCCAGTGTTCCTGCTTTTGGCCTATTTTAATCAAATTTTCTGAAAGAAGAGTTGACTATACAATGATTTAATGGTGTGAATCAATGTTATCCTCCATAACATTCACAACATTTACAAGAAACTTTTTTTGTGTAAATAAGGTAACAACTCCTGAGTGAAAGTGAGTAAAACTGTTCTTCAACCTGCGCGTTAAGTATTAGGACTCATTCATAATAGAAAAACAAGTTTTGTAAGAAACATAATCTAGAACTGTGACATTTTTTAACCTACAGGATGTGAGTGAGCATCACCGCTTCACGTCTTGTTATCCACAAAGATCCAGAGTCTCAGATTTGACAGTTGAATCGGTCGTATGCAAATCAAACTGAGAGCAGAGCGGAATCCAATGGATTGGACATGCTTCGATGTGTCATCCTGTTGCCTTCTGTCAGGCTACTTCCCAGTGACATACAACAGCTGCGGGTGTTACACTGATCCCAGCCAATGTGTCAGACCAATGTTCAATGCAATGTTGGCTACACTCACTTCTTTCATAAAAATCGTTGAGTGAATAACTTGGTAGGACATGTGTAACCTATTTTATCATCTGCGAGTTGCGTTTGTGCCTCTGTTTGCACTATGCGTCTCTCTGAGGTTCAGTCCTCCAATGGGAGAGCCACATCTACTGTAACACACCACGTGTCCCTTGCCCCGAATTAAAAAAAACATACCCCTAAACTACAGACTGTAATAAACTGGAACAGTTGCATCACAGTGAAAGCTTTACTGTACAGCATTATTGTTCATCTTGAACATTTGAGAATGAATTATAGAGCACAAGAGCCTAGTTGTTAACGGTCACTGTGACGGGCTTGAGTTGACAACAGCAACACATGTGGTGCGGTTCAAAATAAGCAGCATCAAATATTAAGTCTTCGATGGAATTACTAATCGCTGCTGCCTTCAAGGCAATTTGAATCTTTATTTAAATGATTCATTTAAGAGAAGAAAGGAACTTGTTTTAAACTAAAAAATGTTTTTGGGATTGACTAATTGTTCCTGAAATTATACAACAGGAAGAAGGCTAACCCCATAATTTTCTCAAGCATTTACACATTTGTGTTAGTAAGCAGTGTTACAGGGAAACACAGCATTGCATCATGGTGTATTGCATCACACTTTGCTCGGTGCACAGAAAAATTTGAATCCAAAAATGTCCTTTGCATTTATGATCCCATCCTTCCCAGATTGTTTTTCAGCATCCTCTGCAATTTCAATCCTCCTAATTATCATTTGTTTTTTCGGCAGTGTCACACTTGTCTCCATCTCCATACATATTGTTTCAGGCTTGAAAGTTCTTGTAGTAGATAGAAGAAAAGGAAACGAGAGTGTATTAAGGGGGAAGGAAGGCTGAGAGGTGTCAGGAGGGAAAGTTGGTAAAGCGTAGAGTTGTGACAAGAATTCAGAGAAGCAGAGTAATGAAGGGATGGGATTGAAAAACACAGAGAACCAAATAAAGAGGAGGAAGATGAAGACAAATGAGGGCAGGACAAAGGGAACTAGAGGTGGGGGGGAAGATGAAGGCGAGAGTAAGGAGAGAATAAAGACTGATTTTACCAGGAAGAAAGGAGGTGGTTGTTATGACCGGGGTACCGTGGCGACAGCATGTTTTTAACACTGCTTTTCTCCACACCTTGATCACTGACTGATAAAGGTGCGTGTGCGTGTGCGTGTGCGTGTGTGCGCGCGTTTAATTGAGCAAGACACTTTCCGGATACAGGTGTTTGGACTATGACGGGGGTTTGTATTGAAGAGAGTCACAACTGTCGGACACAAATTATTTTCTAGCAATTTCGTCGAGTGGTGAAAAAGCCATCTAAGTGAAAACTGGTTAACAACAGAGAATCGAGTCAGCTCAAGTTATACCTTAAAGAGCAAGACAAAAAGGCTGAGAGGAGCAGAGATAAGGAATAGAGGAAGATGACAGGTGAGGAATCGGATTTCCTCAAGAGTGGTGAGGAGATTGGACAGGAAGCACATCCGCGAGATAAATTGCTACACACACATTCATACACACTGTGGGGTGCATACACACCAGATCCAATCCCACTATTATACTTTGTCAGTGCTTTAGCGTTGAGTGCTATGAGCTGGCTGCAGTAAGCACGAGATAAAGTGTTTTAATCATGGAGCAGAGTCACTTCCTTTATCCCTTAATCTCTGTGATGTGCAGGATTGAGAATGTCACTCTCAAAATGTAATCTGGCAAAATACTCAAACTAGGTTTGTATACACCATAAAAAATATTTATAGTATTTAACCTGACTTTTTATCTTCAGTTATCCATTACCTTTATGCAGTTGTATTGCATTGGATTGCTCACTAGGTGCAACACACAATGCATCAGAGACATGTGTATTACATACAGAATGCCCTTTATATATGCAGTCTATGGTTCCAACACATTGCCATTTAGGATCCCTGCTGGAGTTAGTTCTTGCTGAGAAACCTATATCCTTTAAACAGGCACACATATAAACACATATAGTAAATTCACAAAAGCATGCTCTTTTACACATACACACAAAGGTCTTACGCTAGGGTACTTATGTCATAGTCAATCAGATTCAGCCGTGAGAAAATGCCCCTAAAATGAACAGACTGTAACATGAACAGAAAGCAGATGAGATTAGGAGGAAAGAAAGAGAAAGGCAGTAAATGCATTCCCAGTGCAACACACTGTACTGTAAATCTGGCCTACTTGGCACTGTAAAGCCTCTCACTGGATTAGACTTCCCACTTTCTTCTTTTTTCTTTTCCCTTTCTTTGTCTGTTTTTGGGGACATCCTCTTTAGGCCTGACTCTTCCCTTTGAAATGGAAACAATACACTCATTGGTATTCCTTATAGAGATGTGTGTGTAGGAGAGCGGGAGAAGGTGAGATGTAGACAGAGAGTGCTTCTCCAACTTTGAAGTTTGTTTTTGGGATGTAGACTGATGTTGTGATTGATGTGGGGGCATTCAGATGAAGGCAGCACAGAAGTTGCCCTTCATTTTCCCTCTGCAAAGGCTGCTGTTAAATAACTACACACTTGGGAGAAATTGTCCAAAAAGTAAAAATATTGGTTTCCATTTTGGTCATCTCATTTTAAAACTAAGGAAGCAGGGGTGATACTTGACAGTAATCCAAATGAGATCTAGAAGGGCAATTGAAGAGTTCAGTCCTCCGCCAAACCCATTTACATAAGTGACAATATGCATTTTCCCACCCCTTGATTTGTCTCCAAAATGTAGTGGTTCCTTCTTTGACTCTGGCTTTAACCTTCCACTAAGGTTCCCTAAAATCATGCCTGAAGTATTGCCTTTATTCCTGAGGAAAGACTGAGAAACAAAGCAGCAAACAAACAAAACACACTGAAATCATAACCTTCTTAATAGGGAAATGAGTGTGGTGTGTTCAGGTGCAGTGGGGATTTTTCGTGAATGACAACCTCTCAAGGTTACAGACTTACAGCTGCATCTTCTCTTGACATAAATAGGCCACAACAAAGTGTACTTTTTTCGTTGCATATAAGAAATAACTAATGCAAAGGTAATAACAGGTGAATAAAGTCCAGTCTTTAATTTTAATGCAACGCATTAAAGCTCAGACGCTTCCGAATTTTTTAAGTCAGTTGGATTTGCAGCAGGAGGTCCAGCCGCCTGAATCCTGCATGTAGTTTAGCTATTTGTACACATGGGGGCACTGTGACAGCAGCACTTCAGCAAGACGAAGGGAAACGGGAGAAAAAACAAGGAATCGATGGGAGGATATTAATAGAGAGAAAAAGAAAATTGAGAGAAGAAGTAAAGGAAGGAATGAAGGAAGAGGGAAAGGCAGATCATCTGAGGGAAAAGGAAGGAAGGGGTCAGAGATGGGCAAGGTTAAATGTGTGCATAGTGTGTTTGATTAGGGCATTGCTGTGCATGAGTGTTCAGGCAAAATGTGTGTGTCTGTGTTGGCGCGCCCGTAAATGCCATTGTGTATTCAGACCTAGATGGTGTTCCTTTGACCTGTTGAGTGTCTGTCTGCATCACAGCTTCAAAGGACTTGCTCAATTCCTGTCAGAAGTACCGAACTGGTTGTCGTTCCTCTGACTGGTCACAATTTTCTGTCAATACTAGTCAATACTCAACCATCTGGGGCGGGGAAAAAAATCAACCATGTATTACAATGAGTATTATTCTGGCAATTAAATCAGAGCATCAAATAACTATAATTTCCATTATAAATTAATAATTGTTTACCTGATAATTAATTGTATTCTTTAGTAGGGTTTATAAAATGACAATAAATAATGTGAAGCATCCTTCGCAAGTTGATGTCTTCATTTTGGTTGTTTCTGTCCAACAGTCCAAAAGAGAGATTTGGTTTTATTCTGATAGAAGAAATCTGAAAATATTTGCTTTTTAAAGTTGGAAAAACTGAAAAACTATAAATCCTGGCAAAATACTTTAAAAATAAATTAGAGAATCAAGTACCATTACTATTTCTCATCTCAATGTACTATTCAGCTCTAAATCAAATGATCTAGTTGGTCAATAACCAAGTGAAAATACCAAATGTTTAAATACAAAACATGGCCATCTTTTAACACTACCTACTAATACTACCACTACTACTACTACACTGCTACTACTTGCCAAATATCTCCAGTTTTATCTCAAGGTGCCATAAACTTTTTCGCAGTTGAATAACACTCTCTAACAACATCCTGGTGTCTATCCTGGTGTCTATGTATCTCCCCTCTGCCTCTGTGTTGCATCATTATTTTATGTGGTAAGAGAATTTGATATTGCTGCATTCTTGCACATAAGTCCAACAGTTATTTGGAGGTGAATACGTTTCTCTTCAAGCAACAAAAACACATCTGTTCTCCAAATCATAAGTTTACAGAGTTGTGATGATTGAACTAAAAACTTTTTTTGTACAGATAAGCTGTACTGCAATTTGTCTATAGCTGAGCAATATTCCTCTCCTGAAAATGAGTTTTTTCTTCTTTTTACACTCTATTAAGTCTGTAAGGTGTGTGTGTGTGTGTATGTGTGTGTGTTTCTGAATATGTCAGGGTCAGTGCACTGCCACATTTAAAAAAGGACATTGTTGGTATAAATTGTTCTGTGATTTTTGCACCTCAGAAAGATGGGGTGCCATAGCAACGAATGGGACTCAGCGTGGGTATTACACACACACACACACACACACACACACACACACACACACACACACACACACACACACACACACACACACACACACACACACACACACACACCAGTGACATCGTCACTACCACTTGAAGCATCTATTCAGCCTGTTCACCGACTCGCAGTAGATAGTCTCAATACTGCATTCTTATTGGTTGAACTCACAAACCAATTAGATTAGAGAACAAAAAGGAAGCTAAAGAGAAGACAGACATTTTCTGTCTGATGTATTGTGTTAATACCAGCACACATATGCAAATAAGTGCAAATCTACTAGACAAATATTGACTGCATTAACACACACACACACACACACACACACACACACACACACACACACACACACACACACACACACACACACACACACACACAGAGGCTGGCAGTATAGGGCTCTGTTGCCCCCACTATATTGATTGTAGTTTTGAGTAACTAGTAGAAGTAGAATCAAGAAAGAAAATGGAGCGAGAGAAAAAAAGAGTGAGAGTTTTGTTGGTTTGCTGCACTGTTTCTTTGTCTCTGCCCCAGCATGACTTCTTTCCATCTATTATTCTTAGGTTTCTTTCAACAGTGGCTGTTATGCTGCAGTGTTTTTGTCCATTGTTGTCTTTTTACTCCCTCTTTTGTGTGCTGTTCTCTCTCTATATTTTAAACTTGCTTCAACCTGTTTTTGCTATTTCAACCTTACTCACTGCTGGATATTTTCTGCAGCACTTTCAATTTGACCTGTTTGTGTTTTTTTTCTACTCTTCAGGGCATGTATGCATTCATGTATGAGTTTAGGCTGACGCTGACATTACCATAGGCTATACTAACCGTAATTTATAGGGTCACCCCCCCCTCCCCCTCACCTTTTTACTTGCCATTTGCAGGTTTTGCCGCCTTCCTTCCATCTGTTTGTCTCCTTCTTCATGTTGCTCTTGCTTTTCACTTCCCCATCCTCTGGATTTCAATCACCAACTCCTAAAACTGCCCAGTGTTTCCCGTTCACCTTTGACATGATCGGCTATAACCTGTGTGTGTGTGTGTGTGTGTGTGTGTGTGTGTGTGTGTGTGTGTGTGTGTGTGTGTGTGTGTGTGTGTGTGTGTGTGTGTGAACATGATGAACACATCAGGAAGGAAGCAGCTAACTCTGTAAGGACAAGAGGCACTCGTTTACGCACATAAACACAGACACAAGCAAATATTTCAATGCCTTCATTTATTTTCACGTTGATTTTTGGAGACGTGCATACTGTAAGACCAAACTAAAATAAACAACATGATAGATGAAATAAGTATGAAGACATTTTGTGTTGGCAGGTTGTTAATGATCCTTTGGCCTGGTGTTTATCCTGTTTGAGGACAATAGTTCATCAGGTGACTCCTCCAATAGATCATTTTGGCAACTTACCTCCTGGGGAAAATAAGCTGCAGAACCAAATTGTTTTTATTACCAACTTACTAGTGATTTTGACTGCTGACATTGCTATAGCAAATACTTTACTAATGACTTACATTTATTACTTTAGGAGTGATTGTTAAGTAGAAAGTAAACCCATTTAGTAATATAATTGGCAATGGGTCTGACTTCATCCATCAGGGAGCATTAGAGGTTCTTTCCTGGTAAATTAAAGTGATAGCTTAAAGAATTGCACAAGTGATACTAGTGCAGAACGGGGTCTATCACAACCTGGCAACATAAAAGGTGTTGTTCTATTTAGAATTAGATGGCATTTATTTGTAAAGTCATTTGTCTTGATACATCTTCTAACAAAACCATTGCCTTATTAGATAGTGGTTCCTCATTCGCAAACCACACAAATATCGAGACAAACAGTCTGCATTGTTAACCGACCTTGAGAGGACTAGATTTGTAACAGTAGTGAGGAAGACCTTGGAGCAAAAACAAACATTTGCCAGCTGTTCTTACTGACAACAGCAGCTGTTTGTTTCTCTCTGTCAAGTTGTTGCACAGTTTGAATGCAGAAACCAAAACCCAACTTTTTTTCTAGATTCTTCTAGACAAAGTAAAACCATCTGTCCCCAACCAACATGTTCAATTATCAATTATATAATGTTGTCTATCTAGCATGAAGAAATGTTTACACATACAGTAGTATCATTCTCAGGATCATTACATATTTTTGGTGCAAATATGTGGTACAAACGTATCATGAACCAATGAGAAAGACTGAATAATGTTCTGCTTTAGCTAAAAAACTGAGGTCATCAGTTGATACCAAGGTCTCACTAAGGATAGATCATGAAGAGAGGACAGATTTCCCAGTTAGTTTAAAAAATATCGTGCTGTTGTTGTGATTGTGGTTATTCCCTTCGGAGTCTCTCTGCAGTAGCAGTGAGTGACACTGACCCTCACATGGATCAAAAGAACACTCATGAAGTCTGCTCTGTCCAGTGTCACTCCAGTTGTTACACAGCGGTCACTCAAGTCATGCAAGTCTGTTCAAAAAACAAAATAATCAGCGCATGTGTTCGTTCGTCAGGCCCTCTCTTCCTAGGTCTCCTCATCAGATAAACAAATGTCCCCAAGCTCTCCTTCAGTGTCATCATCAATTCTCCACATGCTCATTAAAGTGACAACATTTCAACATTGCAGATCCACTAATTCATGCTGAACCCTCCATTTAAGTGTTTAAGCATTTATCTACAAAGCAAACCCATTTTTAATTCAACTCATCAGGAACTTAAAAAGCTACCGTAAATTGGCCCCGGATTTCGGGAGAGATAACATGCTGAATAGCTTTCGATTTCAGCAGTGAACCGTCAATCAGGTCAGAAACAAACCTAGAAATTATATAATTAACCAGATGTTTCCATCCACCTGCCAAATATGACACAAATGCAGAGAAATTCATTTTGATTGACTGGCAAATTGCCGCTTTACACACACACATGCACACACACAGTTATTAACAGATATAGAGGCAGAGTAGTACTATTGTTTTGCTCAACAGGTGGGATTTCTAACCAGCAGTAGATTATACGGTGATTTCGGTGCAGCTTGGGCTTCTTCCCTCTTTTTCATTTTTCTCATCCTCTCATCCGCCTCTACTCTCTTCTCAACGCTGATGAGATGAACTATAGTTAGGAGTCAGTTTGTGTTGGTATGGAAACTGGCTTATAAACGGTTCAGGTTGCCAACGTCCAAACTCACATAGCAACCACCAACCAGCCTCTCAAAATGTTGACGCAAATCAGAATGTGATGAATAGAAATCAAAAAGCTTTATTATTTTTGTTGGTACATTGTACATCTTGTGTGCAGTGGAGAACCAAAAGGCCATGGCTTTTTAAATAAAGGTTTGGTTACTTTGAATTAAATGACGCCCCTACAGTAGCTTGAAATGAACTGCTATGTCAAATAAGCACATTCAGCTTAAGGCAATTGGTTACAAGAAAAAATTAAACTTTTCAGATCATTTTATCAACTGATGAATTGTGAAACTAAAAGTAAATGACTGCCATTTATAAAAGCCTTCAAATGGTCCTTGCACATTGATTTTCCAGAGTGGGGTCGGGGATGCAGTGTCCGCTAAAGTATTTTTCATCATAAAAACAAATGTTTGAAGCAGCATTTTAGTTCATTTGACATAGATGTAGTCCATACACGCTGAAAATGCAGTTTGACTTCATGGTGAGATTTTAAATGGATTGTTTTTTAGGGGGTCTTTTACCTTGCCTGCTTCGGAACTCTGGCTGTATTTTTGTATATGCCGTTGGCAGTGTTATTGACGCTTGCTGCGTGCAGATTCATTGTTTCAAAGGGCTGCTCCTTACAGAGTCGAGTCGGGTTAACAAATGTGTTGCACTGTTGGAATAGGTTATCAATACAAACAGAGCAGCTTGCTGTTAAGAGTGTGATTGCGTATGTCTGCCCGACTTTCCAAAGTAGGGTGTGCCATTGTCGCTTTCCTGCTGTTGTTTTACTGGTGGTGTTGTTTAAGGAAATTAATTATGAGTAACAATAAGGATAAGCTATATCCACACACAGAGACACACTTAGACACAAACTTTTCTCTCAGCTGTCGGCCATACATCATATTGGACAACACTTTTATCCTTGGTATTTCTGAGAGAGCAAAGTTTCTTCAGCATTGGCGGCCGCAGAGGGATCACACCAGTAACATTGTTCTTGTTCTCTGCTGCGTGCCTACATATAAACTCACTGCACATTTATTGTCTGTATATAATATCTGTGTGAAATAAGAACACGTGTACTAGTACAGGATAAATGCAGAAATCAATAGATGTATACACATAATGTCTGAAAACACCAATTTTGAAACAGACTGTAAGTTTTCTTTATAGTGTTTGAGACAAGAAAAGAAAACGAGTATTAAAGGTCTCCTATTATGCTCTTTTATGGCATATAATATAGGGCTCAAATATATATTTTAAAAAATGTCTCTGACGTGTTTTGTTCGAAACACCAAAGCATGTCCGCTATCCCTCTGTTTCAGCCCCGTTTTTTAAAGTGCTGATTCTGTTACTGTAGCTTTAAATTTGAGCTGAGCTGAAGTTGGCAACGTCTCTTTAGAGCACATGCAGCTCTCTGTCTGAAGAGAGGAGTTTCTAACGGAGAAACTCAGCTAAACGCTGCCGTGATTAAACGCCATATTATGTTCCAAACCACATCAAGCATTATTTCTGAAACACTTCTCAGTGTTTACCACTAGAACCGTGACATTATATGTATTATATTATATATACAACAACTCAAGTCCCTCCTGCAGACAGAGACACAGAGGTAATGCGGAGGGGATTCAGCTCGCTGTATACTGGGACTATAGGTTGAGACGTGTCACGTGGGTGGGACGTTGCCAGGAGTTCAATGTAAAGTCAACCCACATTTCCGATATGACGTCATATCGGCAGCAAATCTAGAACAGCTCGTTTGTAACCCCGTTTTTAGAGATGTGGGTAAGGAGGAAAAGAGAGAGGGTTGTATTTTCTGACACTTTGTGAGCCTCCTTACACACCGGGGACACATATGTATGTATAAGACAGCAAAGAGTGCATTTTGCATAATAGGGGACCTTTAAGGGAAATGCACAATACATTCATGGTTTAATTTTCGATGCTTTTCATTGTCAATAGATCTGTTGAAATTAACAGTCTACTAATTCAATTAATAAGTTGACAGGTTCTTGTATTATAAGACAACTAAGACAAGCTGCTCATGTTATCATTGTAACAGCTGGAACTTTGACATTTTATCTTGATAAATGATTAATCAATTACCTGAATAGTTGATGATACATGTTAAGCCAATTGATTCATTGATTGGCTGTGTCAGCACTGTGTAAAGGTAGCTTGGATAAAGACATCAATAACACACACTGGTTCAGATGAATGTGCCATTTTAGTTGGATGAATCAAGATCCACTGCAAGACCAAATGTCCAGGAAAGCACACTATACTCATCCCTGATCCTACCTCACAATCTACACTTGTATTCACAATGCACACAGCTATTTACTGCCTCTCATTTTATTCCTCAATCCCAAATGCACATTTCTCGGCAAGCTGAGCAAATCATTGGAGCGGCCACCTCAAGATGGGGAGCCACTATTGTTCCAGAGGAGAGGATGTCAATGCATTTGCAGATCCCTTTCAAGCTGGGATGGTTTGAAATAGGCTCTCAATATATTCATGTCATGGAGGATTGCTTTTAGAGAATGCTGAATAGCTGGATTTTAGCAGAGGAAAATAAATAATATAATGTGAATCAGTAGAGCGGCACCACAATGGTCCTTAGAATCAGGCATTAATCAGTAGGGTACTGAACACTGAATTGCTTAAATAATAATAAGTGTCAAGAAAATACTTGCCATTAAATACCACATTTTAATAAAAAAAGTATACAAAGTACATTTCCTTAGTGTTAGAAAGCCAATAAGCATGCAGCTTTTAAGGTTTTACAGAGGCATGCAGGAAAAACAACACGAGACTGGGCTCACATATGTGTGTATTAGCTTAGAAATAAAAATAAAGATGTTTGGTATTAAAGTATTTAGGAATAATTCCCAGCAGTATTGATCCATATCACATGTGTACAATGAACAAATTATTGTACCTGCATTACAAACTGCCCTTCAAAATAATCATGATTAACAGCGCAGTTATCAAAAAGCTTATGTAATTCAAAACATACTCCTTTTTTCTTTCCTTTCTCAAGTCAGATGTTTTCAATATGTCTGTCCTATTCACCCACTCAGAAAGATCGGCAGAAGGAAAACTGGTTGTGTGGGGGATGAGAGAGCTCTTGTTCAATAGACAAGTAGGTGTGTGTGTGTGTGTGTGGTGTGTGTATTTGTGCATCAGGATGCTGTTAATATAGCTCCACCATTATGTAGATTAGCCCTATTCTCCTGAGTGCAGCTTCGCCATTCAGACCTTTCAATCAACCCGCTGCTTTATGGGAGTCAGGACACACACACACACACACACACAAAGAGATTTACGGACGTATGCACTTTCAATCAGAGTCTTTTATAGGCTTCATATACAACAACATCATATATGTTGACACAAGCACAGACACACATGTTTGTATGCTCACATGTACACACAAAAACACACACTGGAGACCAAGGTGACTGGCTGTATGCTCATCAGACTACAGGTCCATAGCTTCCTAATTATGCGCCTCTGCACTGTAGTTATTCACGGTGTCTTGCTGTGTGTGAAACAGCAGCAGAGTGATCACACTGTGGGTCTGCGTGTTGATTGCATTTTAGCAGCAACAACAGTCCCCGTTTTAATCACAATCTCTGGATCAATACTCTTGTCAGCTGAATTACGCAGCAGTGATGCTCTAAAGTGTATGTGTGTGTGTGTGTGTGTGTGTGTGTGTGTGTGTGTGTGTGTGTGTCTGCGTGTGCTTGCATGTGTTTGTGTGTGTTTTTAAAAGGTAATCTAGATCAGAGTCCACATCAGATGAAGAGAGACAGTCTTTGAGGAGATTTTGCTTTGAACTAATCTATTTTCTGGCTGCTTCTGTGTTTTCCATTACGACATGTGAGGGCCTGCTCTCCTACCTGTGTATGCGTGCGTGCGTGCGTGTTTTGTGCAAGCTCTACAAAATTGATACAAGTATGAGATTGTGTGCAGTGCAGATGATCTGTCTGTATCTGTCTGCTTTTGCCCAACACTGGTCACAACAGTCTGAGTTTTCGCTGTACTAGAATAACCTTCCTCCATGTTTACAAAATAGGCAGCCTCAGGGTTTCCTGGGACATTGCTGCATTTAACGGCCGAGCACACACACCTCAACGTGAGTCCATCAAGCAGGGATCAACTTCTGACAAGCTGCCCCTGTGAGCTCTGCACCCCTCTCTCTTTAACAATGATCATATCAACAGAACCTACCTGTTGGTTTCAATAAACAATATTAATATAAGCTTTAATCAGCCATTGGAGCATGCATACAGGATGCAGAATATACACCAGTGTATGCAGCATTGCACATGGTTGAAACATAGTTGAAACATGTTCAATAATGCTTTAGAATGACATTGATCAAATCTGATTTTGTATGAGTTGTTAAAGCTCTGACGGATTATACAGCAGGCAATGTTAGTCTCCAGTAAACGCGTAACAACAGTACTTAGCTTTGATTGTTTTCTCTAACAATTACCAGTTTCCTTTCCCGTTCTAGTTAATTTTCCATCTATAGTCTTACTTCATTTTGAAGTATCTTATTTTTTCAGCTGTTTTTTGTGCGGACATTTTTTTATTCAGTCAGTACGTTTGCGTGATCTTCATAAAAAAACCACTACATTTTTAACAGAATTGTATTATAACATCAGGCTCACTTAAATTCTAATCATGCCCCGCAATGCATTTAAATACTGTCCAAGTGAATAACATTTAACATCTCTTGACCAAATTATCACGAGCATAGTGTCACAGCAGCTCAACAGATGCATTTCTTTCACGTGATATGACATGACATTGTGTGTGTACAGGAAATGCATTTAGCTGCTTGCTAGCTTTATTAATAAATGGCTCAGAGGTTTGTCAGATTGATGGACTACATTAAACGGTCCTATTCAACCTGCTGTTCAGCTTCATGCTAAGTGTCCTGTCTCTACCAATGTCACCTCGGAGCTGTCAGCAGCAATGAGACGCGTCCTGACTCAGATGGACGTGTTGTGATGAATCTGTACTCTGATTAAGTGTATAAGGGTGTGATGGGGGGAATACGTCTTTTCAATATTCGATGCAAAATAATATACACTACTTGTGACTATTATTGCTATTAGGCTGGATGTAGGGCCACATGTATTTATCATTTATATTTTGTACTTTACAGGAAGTGAATCTACCAATAAAGATTAGGTCATACGATTTAAAGTCTCAAAAAGGCTTTAAAAAACAACTACTGGGGAGATAAAGTTCATTTCTAACTTGTAATCACTTCCCTTATACACATTTTTAAAAACATTTATTCAATTTGTGTTTGCTTTGAGGTGATGAAATGTGCTGGAGTTGTCAAACAAAGAATTCCGAAAAATGTAAATGGGAAAACATGTTTGCAGTTGGTGTGACCTGAAAAGACTAGTACCAAAAATGTGAATGTTAAAAAATATTAAAATTGACCATGAATGAATGAATTATGATTACTATAAGAGCACACAATTACAATAATAATACAGAAGAAACCGTAACAATGTACACACCCTCATGTGAAATAACATCTCTATTGAGAAAAAATAGTAATACAATGTGCCTTTCTCAGTCCAAAATGCACTGACTGTTATATAAAAGGAGAACTAGGATACCGGATGTAAGAAGGACACAATTTAGCTGAAAAAATAAATAAAGAGTGTCATAATGGTTAGTGCATAGAAAATATCATAGAACAAAACTTCCCACTGTATCCCTTTGTCACACACACTGACAGGATGAAAGTGAAACGAGGGGAGGGTGAAGCAGTGAGACCCAGAGGAGGAGCAAAGGGAGAGAGAGAAAGAGATAGAGAGAGAGAGAGTGAGGGAGGTGGGAGGAGAGAGGAGGAGGGACTGTGTTCACTCTATGCGCTTCAGCTCTTGGTGTTCGCGCCCCAGTGTGTGTCTCAGCCTGCCGGGCGCGAGTGTCAGCATCGTTGCATCGCTGTGTGTGTGTGTGAATGTGTGTGTGACTCCAGCGCTCTTTCTGCGTACGAAAGGTGGAGATGACATGACTGCGCTCGAGAGGAAGAAAGGAAAGGACCTGTAAGGACTCCACACACTCACACACATATAAACACACTTGCCTTTTTACCCTTACATTCCCTCACACACACCTTTTTGAATTCCTGAACTCCTCACGTCGAGGAAAAGATATGTTGTGTTGGAAGAGCGTGTGTGTTTGAAACTACTCTGTTTCCAGCAGCTTATCACTCAAACTGTAACGGTTGTCTCCATGTGTGCAAGGTGCTCAACACAACTACACACAGAGGGTCCTGACTTTTATTTTTGATGCCTGCAGACGCGGTCAGCAAGTGTTTCTGCGTCCTGAAGAAAGTTCAGCTCCAGCCCTGACTACCAGACAGTCCACCGCGTTGTCCGAACAACTCCAGGTAGGATCCACTCTTTTCCTTTTCTCTTGTCTATGATTAAAAAAAAAACAGGATGCTATATGCTTCATGCCCTCTTTCTAAAGCCTGTAACGTAAGGTATGCTGTTATATAGTAACCCACACACACCTGTCCTTCACAGTGTATTTCCTTATTCTGTCAGCGTTCTTGTTTTGGGAAACTTTTGTCTTACAGAGGTAAGTTTGAGCTCCTGTTGCTGTGTTGCTGCAGCTCTCTTTTTCACTGTTGATTCAGTATGAGACATAAATGGTGTGTGTGTGTGTGTGTGTGTGTGTGTGTGTGTGTGTGTGTGTGTGTGTGTGTGTGTGTGTGTGTGTGTGTGTGTGTGTGTGTGTGTGTGTGTGTGTGTGTGTGTGTGTGTGTGTGTGTGTGTGTGTGTGTGTGTTGTTGTTGCCTGGGTGAGTATGTATGTTGCTTTTGCAATCCCTGCCACAGTTTCTTTGTATTTTTTCTCTACATCTAGTTGAGTTCTGTTTTGCTCTTCTTTTACGATTTGTGACAACCATATACCTGCAATTAAAACAAAAATATGCTGCTTTCTGGTGACCTCACATGTGCCATCAAGCAGCATTAGTAAGAGTGTGCGTGTGTATTTGTTTCTACATAGTGTTTGCACAAGCGTGTGTTGACGCGTGTGTGCATTTGTGTTTTTTATTGCAGAGGAAATTAATGTTGTTGGCAGCAATGTAGACAAAAAACGTTTGATTGGCTGCCAGTGTCGACATGTTCTGCTCAGATCCAATTACCTAGACGGATACACATACACAGAAACATGGGCAAATGTGCACACACAATGATGACACACAACCCCAGCATGCACAAATTACTTTTTAATTGATGTCAGTGTGTTGCAGGGCAAAGATCAATTATATACATATAAACAATTGTACTTATTCAACCGTAATTCATACTGACTAGTGTGTGTGTACATATTTCTTTGTGTATCTGGTGTTACAGTGCTAAAGCACTTCTGAGTCAGCCCGGTACATACGCATTTCCGCAGTCAGTTGATGTTACTGAATGTCTTGTCCAACAGCATTCCTCTCTTAAAGCCTGTGTGTGTTTGAAAATGGTTTGTTGCAGAAACGTCACCAATACTGTAATATTTTTTGAATGTGCAGTGTGTGCAGTGCCACCTGCAGGAGCTGCTTTAAAGAATTACATTTGTCTTGTTTCAAATGTGTTTTTTAATGAATTTCATTGCTCAGGAAGGTCTTACAGTTTTATCTCATGGGTTGCACAAAAAGGTTTTTGGTGACGTCATGAGTCTTCTCCTGGAATGTGATGGATTATGACAAAGAGCGCATCTGAGTGTCCACAAATATGTGTTGGTACAGAATGTGGAAGTGTGTGTGTGTGTGTGTGTGTGTGTGTGTGTGTGTGTGTGTGTGTGTGTGTGTGTGTGTGTGTGTGTGTGTGTGTGTGTGTGTGTGTGTGTGTGTGTGTGTGTGTGTGTGTGTGTGTGTGTGTGTGTGTGTGTGTGTGTGTGTGTGTGTGTGTGTCTGTGTGTGTGTCTGTGTGTTCACTGGTCCGTGTGAGCCAATGAGGCAGTAAAAGCAGCAGGTTAATCTCTTCTCAGTCTGAAACTGACCAGATGTGAGGATTAAATCGACAGTGCGTTGGGGCTGGTGCTTATGTGTTTGTGAGAGAGAGCCTGCCTAGTTTCACTTTAACTCAACCAAATGTGTGTATCTGCCTTATGTATATAAAGCTGTCCTTTGCTGGGTGTCAATGCAAAGTGTATTTTTAGCTTTATATTCCCACATGCTGTTTAACTGAACCTAAAATGATGCGATATCTGTGCAGTTTATGTGAGGCTCAACAAGTGTGTGCCTCTTTTTAATTAAAAATCTGAAGCCATACTTTGAAACAGGTGTGTTTATTCCTCCCACCCCTTCAGCTCCCTGACAATTATCTGCGTCTGTCATCCTCAACCCCTCGTTATTAAGCTGCACAGATGTCTCATTTAGGAATCTTCTGGGCTGAATACTGATACGGAAAAAATATTTTGAATGTAACAAACACACATTTATACTTCAATATTAATGTTTGGGGTGTGTTTCCAAGAATTCCATTAAGTAGTGCCCCAGATATATTCGCCTTAATGTCATGAAAGTGTTTCTGTTGGATAGGATCAGCAACCTACGAAAGTCTGCACATGATTTCTAGTTTTTGGGACAAAATGATGGAGTTGTAATTCAGATCTGACCACAAAGATATGATGATATAATGGTGCCAGGCCATTGCTTCACTTGTTAGTCTGCACACAATCATACCACTAAAAGCAAGTCATTGCATTTCTTGCTCTCAATGTGCACAGACTGTGCATGTTTAACTTCTTATCCTTTCATGTAATCTCATATAGAGTATATGCGCAGTGTTCGTAGACCTGGTCTTCCACTTTCCTTCTTTTTGAAATAATTTTAAACCACGTCCTGAATAAGACATTTATATCTTATATGTAATGAGGTTATTTTGGCAAATATTATTGTAAAACGACCATAACAGGAAGAGATAAATCCATCAACAACTTCATCTACTAGTGCCATAAAACCAGGAGAGCTCCTATACATTTTAAAAAAAATATATCAGGAAATGCATTCCCCCCCCCCCCCCCCCCCCCAACACCTGACTTGGTTTTATCCTTATGTGAAATCTTTATATCTTATTGTCTACTCTGCTTTCATCCTCATGAGCACCAGCAGTGAGATTTTTTCAGCAGTTGGCAGAAAAGACAATATATTCAGCAAATTCAAGTCAAGCACATGCAGCAGTGCAGCCAATTGTTGGTGAGCACTCAATGCTTAAGATTGAAACAAATTATCTCCACTGGCAGTGCAGGACTAGTGACTTATGTAGGATATACAATGTGTGAAGTGGTAGATGAGCCACTAAAGTGAAAATGGCTTGTGAATAATTTCACAGCCCCCCCATTACCATTGTGTTACATGACCCTCAAATGGAGCAGAAGCAGTGGCTGATACAGACACTGAAGTAGCAGCATGTAGAACAGCCTGTGCTTTTCATATACGTAGGTGACAGCACAGCATGTCCCATCATCAGGCATCCGTTCTGACAGACTAGGGGTTCAACCAGAAGCTCATTACCACTTCACATTAGTGCTGAAGTGAGCGATAAAACGTAATACAATAGCACACATGTAATTAAACCTTAGAGACCTGCCAAATTTGATAGACATAAAACATTTTAAATTCAGCCGTCCATTTCTCCTTCTTCTTTAAAATGGCCTTATTAGACTCAAGATTATTAGCTTGAAATACTTTAATTATATGATATGTTACGATGAACTGGGTTTTGCCCTATGAACAGATACTTAACAAAGTAAGGAACCTACTGAGGGCTCGTCCGCTAACTGCTGCTGCCTATTATTCCAGGTCAACTGGGGAAGGTTGAGGAATTTTATTTACAAATGTAATAAATGTTAACTTCTTCTTTTATTTTCATTGTCTAAATATCTTAAACTGAGATTAAATTCTACATCTCCTGTAACTTTTTCCCTAATCCCTTCTAAACTGAGGCAGCATTTTTTAGAAGAACTAGGTGAGCGCTATCTAAAATCTTGATTGACTTTTATGGCGTAGAAATCACAGAATACTTAAAAACGATTTTAAAAGTGTGTTGATTTTTTAGAAGAAGTAAGTGGAATTGTAACTAATCCTATCATTCATACGCAGATGACACAGCTCTATATCTCTCTTTCGCCCAAAGAACTGGTAAATTGCATCACCGACACGATTATTGGATGAAATGTACACAGTATATGTTGTGCCCTAAAAGGCAATGACAGGCAGGCTCACAGAAGAGAGCAGCCAGAGTTTCTACAGGCATGAGAAAGCATCATCACATTACTCCACTACTTAAATGGCATTATTGTCTCTCTATCAACGTGCGTGAGTGAGCCTTGTGAGTCTTTTTTTTTTTGATTGATTATATAAATAAATATTGCATGTTGTTGTTTTCCCCTTTATCCTTATACCTCTGTGTTGCATGTGGTTGATTTTTGAAATCAACCTGACTTTTTTTTATACCTCTTTCTTCCTTGTCATTTTTCTTTGAAATGCTAAGCACATTGAGATTTTCTGTATGTATTTATGTGATCTATAAATAAAGTAGCCTTGCCTTCCCTGCCATGTAGCTCCAGGTAATAACTCGGTCATACTTGAAACCAAAAATCTATTAATGCAAGGATATAAGTACAAAGATTTTAAACAGAAGGAAAATATACAGGACTCTGGTGAGCATATATAACAATGCTGTGACAGTGAATAAACTAACTAAAACTATGTTGCTTTTGCATGAAAGCAACATCAATACGATGTAACACAATCCCTTATGGAGTGCAATGTACAACACCGTATTACCACATAGTAGTAAAGCACATACTGTCGCGCTCCAAATACAGTCGGTTGTGCAATTTATATCCATCAATGAGCTCCCCTCCTCTCAGTTTTATTGCATTGATCGCTAGTTGGAATTAAACTACTGGGAGATGGATCCGTAACGTTCTGCTATTCCCAACACTGCTCTTAAGTAGTTACGTCAGGAGACTTGATAACAGGTAAGGTGTGACATGCATGAGTAGAAGCTGCAGCAGTGGAGAATGTGCAGTGAGTGGACAGCTTACATCGATCCAGAGCGCAGCAGCGATGGAGGGGCTTTTGTGAGAAGAAGATTGCAAACGTTGTTCGTAATTCTGTATTTGATCTGGAAAAGTACAGTACTGTGTCCAAAGAAACTCAGTGCAGTATGGGGCTTATATGCAGTATTAACGTGTATAGGCCGTCATTTCAAGTGAAAAACATGTATTTTGTTTCTTTATTTGTTCTTTAAATTTAAAAGTATTATTACATTTATTGCAATCTTTGGACCCATGGGCTTTCAGTCAACAATAAAGAGGCAAAACACTTTTTCTTATTATGGCCAAGACTTCCTTTTCCGTGTGCTAGTGAACTGTTTTCAGTCTTGAAACACGAGAATTGTGTCGGTATATTGAGTCTGTTTGCGATTAACATAACTATCAAACAAGAGCAACAAGAGTTTTGATTGAAGTCTGGAGGAGAGGGGAAACATTTGCTTGAAACCTTTCTTGAAAAAAATGCTCATTCTTTGCATCAGCTCCAAACTTAATAGTACATGGGGCGACAATACAATTCTCTTGTTACAGGGCTCAGTGTGGCTGAATTATGCCAATACAGACACTTGGAGAGAGAGTGTTTTACTTTTCTGGGGCACAGCGGGTTGGGATTATGGGCTATAGGGTTCAAAGTGATACAAAGACACTGGCACCAGCAGAGACCACTGGGCTTTTTCTGAACAAGATTCTGAATCACAATGTGATAAATGGCCTGGGACACAAGGGCACCTTCACAACAACCCTCTGAGAGCGCTGAATACATATGCGTGTATGTGCATGTCAGGTTTTGTGTTTTTTCTATGATGAATGGACTGCGTTATTGAGGGCTGCTGAATTTTATCTCAAGTGGATCCCTGCAGAGTTTTGAGCAAGCGTTTTCTCTCTTGCCTTAGGTTTGTGTATTCGCACGTATACATTCCACTCGCACCTATCACCTACAATGCACCTATCTGCAGGTAAATATAGTACGTGACGCTCACCCTGAGTGGCTTGCTGAATATTATCCCACTTATTATACGTCTACTTGAAGGCATGTAAATGCATGTCAATGATCTTCAAAGGCTAGAATCCCAACGTTTCCTCCAGAGGGAGATTCTCTCACATACAAATGATCATAATAGGACCCATATAAATAAGTAAAAATGTAACACACTATATTCATTTGGAAATGTTTGTATTTCTTCCTAGGAAAAAAAATAATGTATTTGCAACTGGGGCGATAGCAATGTGAGTCAAACTGCCGGCAGCACTGATGGAGGTTTTGTTAACATTTTGTTTGCCATCAGCAAGCCTTTAAACTCTTCTCTTCGCAGAGCACTTTGTTTGTTTTAGTGTTTACTATTGTTTGAAGGTTTGAAGATCTCCAAAATGATAAAAATCAACTTTCAAAAAGGCCTCCATATTGTTATCTGAGAGAGCAACGTAAACTAATGGGATTTTTACCGACCACAGCTAACGTTAAACTGCACCTACTTCTCGTTGCTGATTGATATGACTGCCCTTGATCAGATTGTCCTTAGCAATGATCTTCTATACCTTAGCAATGGTCGAATATACAGAAATAGAAACCTCTGAATGTTGAGTATTCAAATAGGCAGTGAAATAAGGTTATATATTTGCTGTTGTGCAAACCCCCTGCTGACTTGCTTAACTCCCAGTATGGATGAGTAGTCACTTGAGCCCTCTCCATTCATTAAGACAGCTATAGAATAATCATGATACTGTCCCTGTCTTTTTGATTAATTAATATAATTCAAAACAGGCACAGTACACACTGGGAGGAAGCACACAGTGTTGCAGCGAGTTGTTTCCTTTAATCAGGGTCTTGCATTATGTATGGTTTTGAAAGGTGTCATTTTTCTTTTCTTTTGTATAAATTATTTTACACATTGCCGACAACATCCATCTAGAAAGCCTGTAATCTATACTTCTACTCAATGGCTTCATGATTTGATTTGCAACAAGCTACACTCTTACTCACGTTGTTGAAACATATATTTAACATCATTTGACAATGCGGATATACTATATGTTTAAAAGTAATTCCGTAGGATTTTTAAGGGAAATTTGGTAACATTTTCAGCACTAAACTTTTTTCAGTACTAAACTTCTTGTTCTTCAACTTATAAATGAACAGGATGTTTTAGAAGTCTGTAGTTGAAGGAGAAAGGATCTTCTCTTCTATTGTACAGCCTACTTTAAAGTAAGGCTATCTCCATGAGAGAGAAGTAAAATTGTCAGGTGGCTTTGTCAGGCTAGAGGGCAAATTCACCGCCTGGAGCTAAACAGAAGGAAAAAAAACTACTGATGAATCATCATTCACCTCATGTAGGATGAAAGACCACAGAGGAGTTCTTCTTAGTAAAACTATTTCACAGATGGAGAACAGCTGTGGTCAGCTCTGAAAATGTGGCTATATAGTATCTACATAGAAAGCAAATGCATACAGACAAAAGTGTTATCAGTCCCTTGTTTGCCCATTCACTATTCCCTATATGAGAGACACTCAAATTGGGCTGATCTTCTCCGTAAAATGTATTTTCCCCCGATTTTTGAACCTCACACTAGTTCCGCTATTTGCTGCAAAGTTACTGATCCTCATGGTGTTTATTTAAATTATAAAAAAGGAACAAGGCTGATAATAGGCCCGGTCCTCAGATAAGGAGTGGCCAATTGAGATGGCATAGTTTACTGAGCTTCATTGTTTGTAAAATGCTTGTTATAAATAGATTTTGGTCACCTACTTTAAGTACAATTTCGAAGTTATTGTAGTGAACTAAGTAGCCATTAGGGACTGTTTTAACCAACAGGGCTATAGTAAAAACTGTACATCTTTCCTTTTCAGTTTTCTTGCCCATTCTTCCCTCTGCCCAAACAAACAACTTGTTACTCCTGTTTTTTAAGCCAGTGTATAAATTCTATCTAAAACTTAAGGTGGGTGTCCCGCCCACGCTCCTTAAAAAAAAAAAAAGGGAGATGCTCTTCATCTGGCTCTGCTGCAGTAACTCACCATAAGTGAGGCCAAGTTAGATAAGGATTGCGAGTGCAGAGGCAGGAGAGAGAGGCAGCATGAGTAATAGTCAACTGCGAAAAAAGCAACATAAGGGAGGATAGATGGATGGATAGATAGATAGATAGATAGATAGATAGATAGATAGATAGATAGATTAGTCAAACATTGGGAAGACAGTATACACAAAGCAGCAAAAAGGGTGAATACACTCCTAAGTACCCAAGGTTAAAAAGATGCACTTTTCTATTCACTCTTCGTTACCCTCTTAAATAACTCGGCGTTTTTTGGGGGTTGTTTTCAGTTTCAGCGCTATTCTTTTTTCCATCCCATTCAATTTGCAGTCCTTCCATTGTGGTAATAGAGCATTACTGAATGGAGACTAACAATAGAGGGGAGAATAAAAGGCAGAGTAGAAAGAAAAGAGCCGGGAAAATGTGATTTCCCCAAGGGATTGAACTAAAAAAGACACTTGGTTTATGTCCGCATGTGCAGGCAACATGTGTGTGATTGTGTGTGTGTGGGTAGCTTTACCTACACAGTATACTCTTGCACTATGCCCCTCTGCACTATTGACCTTTGTGCATCTTTGACATGCTCCGGTTTTCCTATCTGACAGAAACTTCAATAACCAGCCACTCACAAAACAGTGTATGTGTATTGTGACGGTATCTGTGTGTGTGTGTGGGTGTGTGCATGGAAAGTGAATGCATCTTTTGCGCATAGCCATGTTTGTATCACTTTATATTGGTATTTTTAGGGTTGAATGATCTCTTATTGATCCAATTTGCATTAATAATGGAGATCGATCTCCTTCCATTTCCAAACACACGCACTTCCACACACATACACTGCCATGCAAATGCACCAAAACATTGATGCACTCAAACTTTCACTTTAAATTTTCCATAGGCACAGAGGTCAGCATCCCACAGGCTTGTGTACCTTTTACTCTAAAAGCTCAGCAGTGTCAAGAGGGATACATCAAGACATGCGAGTGGCTTTTAGATATCCCTGTGGAGAAACTGACAGTTAACTGAAAGGGAAATATGAGCTTCTCCATCTCTACGGACAGTCGATGTAAAAAATATTTTTATTTGGCAAGGCAAACTGTCCAAACATTGACGTTCAGATACTTTAAAACTGCGTGTAGTGTATTGCTATAAAGTATCTGCACACCCTTGAACCTGTTCTACCCGATACCTTACTTAATGCAAAGCGCTTTAAAAATATTCACATGCTAATAAATGTGTGCATTTAGCTTTTATTCAATGCAATAAAGCCTTTATTATATTATAAAAGTAGTTTTCTGGAGACTTTCTAATAGCTGCGTTTTCTCAATTCGCTGTGTTATCTAATTAAGTCAAAATATAATCCAACTAGTGACCGTCCCATCGTCAGCAACATCAAATCAGGCCATGGGCAGCGAAGGGCAATTAACCCCACCCCCCCACCAACGCATGCACACGCATATACACACATACTCTCAAGGTGGGACCACGCCACCTTCAAATTCAACCTTTATGTCTTTATCTGTTGATGCAGACGCTATAATTTGTTTAATCCGTAATGACATGAATACTTGGTTGAACATTTTGGGAAATTAATTATAATAACATAAGACTGCCAGCTGACTCTGCTCGCATCTGCTGCTCCGACTCAGATTGAATTAACCAGTCAGGCTTTCATGTGTATAGCCTACAAAAAATGTGTTTTCATTGGACTTTGTGTTCCTCTATTGTAGTTGCTGCGCTGTTACTGTTACTGGTTTTGATTTCTGTCATCTTTAGTTTTGGTTTGGGTTTCAAAAATCAATCTTCAATTACCAACCTTCTAGAATTATAAAAATATTGACTCTTTCAACCCTGAACAGTGTTTTTCTGAAAGATTATCTGTCAAAAAACACCAGTGTGCTGCACAATTTTGTTAAATGTCCAATTTAGTGGAAGCAAACCCAGAAAAATAGCTTTAAAAAAGTGAAAAAGAGCCCGAAAACGAACCAACAGTGACCGCTAACAGCAAAGATTATTTATTAAACTCAGAAAAATGGGATTGTTATATTTAGTTTAGCCTCTGTTGACCCACAGCTGGCCCTGACATTGACATTAAAGCATTTGATCTCTCCAAGTTTTTTCATGTCTCGACTGTCTGCTCGTCTATGATGTAACTTGGCAGCTCGTCCACCAAAAAAAAAGTTCACCAGTGGCATCTTCGTATTAAACTGTCATATTTGATTCTCTCTGTCACAGCTTTTTTCATCTTCCTCTCACTGTCTTACTCTCCCACTACATCCATTCTTTCCATTTTCTGTGTTTTCTTTCTACATTTTTTTAACTGAACGCACATCACACAACCATCGTTGACAACACAATGCTGTTTAACTTCTCATAAGAGCCATTTGTCCTTAAAGAAGTCTTGCCATCTCGAGTGTCAGGGGTTTGAATGCACTCCACGTCAAACGTGTGTAAGTGCTGAAACCTTCGACAGGTGTGCAGAGCAGTGTGTCTGATGTGTCCTTCAACACTGCTTCAACACAAAATGTCAGTGATGGTGACGCTAAGGCCATCTCTTCTCTTGATTTTTCTTCTGTGTTTGGCTTCTTGTTTTTATCATCAAAATAAGTAACCCATGTGTTTCCTCTCTATGTACTGTACAGTAATAGGTACAACAAATATTATTGAAATAACAAAAGACACATTTAAAAAGAGCACATTATGTTGACACCATGTAAAATTATCACAGGTGTCGCTGTGGGCGAGACTGAACGGTGTAATACCCACTAAATGTTTTCCAGCCTAAGCTAATCCTGTTCAACCCTAAAGACAAAACAGGAGAAGGATTTTAGTTTTGATTCCACTCTTGCCACCTTGCATCCAAAATGCACCAAAATGCTTCCAGAGGGATGTGGTACAAAATTACAAATAAATGATAGACTTGAATCCAGTTGACCAAGGGACATACTCATTAGATCTTATTTCAAGCCCTGAAACGCATTAAAAAGAAAGACAAAAATGAACTAAAGATATGGACAAAAGTCACTACCACCTTAACTCTCGAAGATCTCTGTTCATTTTCAAAATAGACAAACTCCATAACCAGTTTCACTTCAACTCCTTTTCACCTTCAGTGATGCACATTGATAGCATTTTTTTTTCTAACTTTCCCTTCTGGAAAGTGAGGTACATTTATGCTAATACTATTTTAATCAATTTTACCCCACACAGTAATATCCTCATAGTATGATAGCCAAAAGTGTGTATTTCTTGTAAATGTTTACACTCAAACAGCCTTACTTTCCTAGTTGTGGCATTAGGTTTGTTGTTGATTTTGGAAGAGGCACCATTTATTTAGCATATGCTCAAACACTGCAGGGAGAAGGTCCGATAACCTGTTGCTATCATTTTATCGCGGTTAAACAAACTAAACAAGAGTGGAGATTCAATTCCACCTTGTTGATCTCCACTGAAAAGAGAGATACTGTTCAACATTTGTCCTTTTGACCTGCATGGTCTGAAAGCTGAAAAACATACCAATACACAAAAACTCAGAAAACATTTTTTAGCTTTACAAAACCACTGCTGCCTGGTAGCAAAAAAAAGAAGTTACATTTACTCCAATACAGAGGCAAGTTAAGTCAAGCAAGTAAATTGTCATGTGACAGGTCTGTTTGCTGTTTACATTTTCTTATTGAAGAGTCAGTTATTCATTTGACATGAGGAACGTTCAGCTGCTCCTGTTTGAGTTTTTTCAGTTAGTCTGATAATATGCTGATCATGTTTCTTTCAAAATCCTTTATTTATTTGAGTGAGTGAGTGAGCTCTGGGCATGCATATTAACTCAATGCCGACATGTAAGGATTTAAGTGAGTGAAGTAAATGAATGAAATAAATAAACATAATATGTTTACATTAACTGACAAATGTGTTGATTTCACAAACTCGTCAAAATCTATAGGTTACAGAGCTGTCTGTATAACTGGTGGAATAATGAACACATTACCAGCAGTATTTTTTTTATCAAAGATGCACAGTCTCTGTAC
Source organism: Eleginops maclovinus (assembly GCF_036324505.1). Lineage (NCBI taxonomy): Eukaryota > Metazoa > Chordata > Actinopteri > Perciformes > Eleginopidae > Eleginops > Eleginops maclovinus. The sequence goes on along the minus strand of NC_086366.1, from coordinate 9,493,497 downwards.
ACTGCTTGCTCTGAAGCTAAATCGATCAGCATGAAAAATGTATCACTTGATTCACTTTTTCTCTTTTATGTTGGAAATTTACAGCTTGAGTGTTTCGGCTGTGATGGATTCTAAAACCAATAAATCAAGTGGCAAGACGTGCAATGCGTTTTCGACATACATATTTAAAGTGCTGATCAGTAATGTTTTATAAGCCTATTACTCGCGTTGCCTTTTTTAGTGCTTAAGACACCTCATTATCCACTCTTGGTGGCTTCAACAGTAAACCTTCTGCTATTCACACAATTTAACGAGCAATAATAAAGCCATCAATATTGGATGGTGAAGTGGTTTTACTGTTATCCATTTTTTCTGACCTTTATTCCTCCAAATTCATTAAAACTATTATTATTTTTTCGTTTTCCGGCAAGAGAATAAGCCCTCGTTGAATTGTCACTTATTTACACAAGCAAAGTGCGGTGCTGAATACAATACATTGAAGACTTTTGTGTGATAAATTGTCAAAAAGAAGAGTCTTGCCCCACTAAATCCATCTTAAAGAACAATCACAGTATTTGCGGAGCCAGTTGAAGATTGAGTTTAAAGTTCATGTAATGTCTGCTGACTGTGAGGGCAAAAACACTGATAAAGGACAAGATGAAAACTCAATTTGGAGCATGTCAGCAGGTTAAAAAAAATAGTGCACAGCACACAGAGATAAAACAAAAGACCCTTTGAAACCAAACAGTGGTGTATTATCCTCCTCTGCTGACCTTATGAAGCAGCAAATTCAATACTGTGTCATTTCTGCTCGGCACAAGTCTTGTTTTCTGTGTCATTACCTGTGGTTAGTCATCGATTTGTAAATGACCTTGCGTGAAACGTACGTAGGATTTATAAATAATAAAAATGTGTAATAGTTTTCCAACTGTGACACCTACATGTATCAAACTGTCTTGTACATTCAAGTTAAATATCTCATCCTCCTTTTATTTACACGCTTAATTCAAGATGTAATCACGTTTTGAACAACGACTCTTGCTTGCTTATGTTTTATGAAATATTCAATTTAAAGAGTTGTTTGTTTTTGCCTTTATTTACGACAAAAATAAGCTTTTAGAAACTCTCTCCCTCTTTAATTGTTTTTATATTTTCATAAAAAATACTGTCAATAATAATATTTGACCCCAGTTTAAGAAAGCTTTTACAGCATTATCTGTTACCTACATTTGCTGTGGTATTCTTCTGTTATGTGATACGAAATGATCTCCCTGAAGTGTTGCTGCTGCTGCTGTGCCTTCACTTTGATCTGTCTGTATTAGTTTGTGCAGTTTATAGACTTTCGAACACACAAACAATCCTCACACATGATTGTAAAGAATGCAAGTTGTTTGTTGAAATTAATTTAACTCAATTGTTGTCTACGTGCAGTATGTGTTGGTAACAGCATTACAGGGGGCCAGTTAAATGAATAATAGGCAACCTTTACTCAGCAAACTGTTATGTGTCTTGCAACTTTGGTTGAGAAATTAGTCTCTTCCTCTGCTATGTAGAATTTCATACTTTGCGACATTACACTAGGAGAAGTTATCCTGCACATAGGATGTGATGTGGTTCTATGGAAGAAACAGAGGCATTTAGTATCACATGGAATAAATACAAAGAAGTAGGGTTGCTAATTTGAAATACAAAAGGGTATTAAATTAAATGGTGAGGGAAAGTTCATACATTTAAGAGCTTGTTAACCAACAACCAACAAACCTGCCCATGATCTTTGGATCTGTGTGGTTTGTTCTGTCATCATTCTTTCCTGCCTCGTTGGTTCCTCTTTCACTTCCTGCATCTCAGTCTGTTTTTGTCCATCTATTTCTCCATCTGCTGCTCCGCATCCATCTGTGTCTCTGTGTCCTTTTACCAGCATACACTTACAAGATGCATCACTCGCCTGTCAAGCCTTTACAGTCAATTATCAGGCTCTTCAAACGAGCTAATCTTAATGTTTACCCTGGCATTGATTAGCCGATAGCAGGCAGGTGGCAATTCATTAAACCACCAATTGTATTGCTCCCTTGAGAGAAGGGCTTGAGGACAGCTGCAAAACACACAAAATGCACACGTATACAGGAAGAGCCGGAAAGACAGGCGGGCACACTGGCTGGCAGCTCTGTACATAGATCACAATTTCAAAACAGGAAGGCACGGACAAAGCAAACATATATTTCCTGTAATATAATAATCTTGATCACATTATGTCGTTTTGTTAGGATATTTTGTTACGGTTCCTTATTACTATTCTGACAAAATCACATTTATGCCTCGGAACAAATGCATTTAAACTTGTACTCAGCATGACAAGCAGACAACACACATATGCAAACAAGCACAGGGACTTGCCTACACACACACACACACACACACACACACACACACACACACACACACACACACACACACACACACACACACACACACACACACACACACACAGAAACAGAAGGCAACATGCTAAACAGAAGGCCTGTTTTATTAAATCAAATGAGAATGAGATGATATTTTATTTATTCTCACCACACTCTGTGGCTCAGAAATCTTTTATCAAGACAATCCACCTAACACCCAGTACTCCTCCAGATTGTGTGTGTGTGTGTGTGTGTGTGTGTGTGTGTGTGTGTGTGTGTGTGTGTGTGTGTGTGTGTGTGTGTGTGTGTGTGTGTGTGTGTGTGTGTGTGTGTGTGTGTGTGTGTGTGTGTGTGTGTGTGTGTGTGTGTGTGTGTGTGTGTGTGGGGAGGTGTGTGTGTGTGGGTGGGGTGTGTGTGTGTGTGTGTGTGTGTGTGTGTGTGTGTGTGTGACAGTTTTTAAATAGGCTTTGTCTTGTTCTGCTCCTCAGGAAATGAACCTGACATCACTCATCCATCAGGTCCACTATCCCTCTCCTCATCTTGTCTTTACCCCCTTGCTCTCTTGTCTCTTTCCGTCATCCCTGCACTTCTTCCATTCATTGATTCTCTTTCTTTATTCCTTTTTCAACTCTTTTCTTCTCCCTTATCTATTCGATCTAAATTCTTTGCCTGATATGCCTCACTCGGCCTCTTTCACTTACCCTATTCATCTTCATACTCCAATAATCCCTCTTTAAAAATGTCTCCGCATGTGATCCATCTTTTCTCATTTCCCCTTTTTTCTTCCTCTGCCTCCTTTCTGTTCAAAGTAGTTGTACAATACCTTCTCCTTGGTTTTCGCATCCCTCTCTTCCTTCCATCTGTTTGATTTCCTTTTCGTCAATGCTCCTGTGTCTCTCTTTGTCTATCAATCTCTAACTCTGCTCCTCTACACTATCTTGCTCCTCTTCTTTTCTTGCTCATCTTTTAAACCACCCCAGCACTGCCATTCATCTTGGCTACATTCGAGTGGATTAAACCCTACGATAGAATTGATGCACTGGCAGTTCTTTATCCACTTTTTTTCTTAATGCTTGCTCATGACAGATTGAACACGTTCCACATTGTTTCATTTGACTTTTTCTGAGATCCACATTAATGCAAAGTCTGTAAAACTGCTTCAGTGACTTTTCAGCTTCTAGTTCAGACCTAAATTAAGTCAAACTACGCAATACCACCCTGGATTCCAATTCTTTCCACATTCGATTTTAGTTGTGAATGAGAAACAACATCAAACATCTAATGACGAAAGCTCAAATGCACATAATACAGGTGGAGAAATGTTTTTACAACTCCGGTTATTTTCTTCTGTCAATGTTAATGTGAGACTCGCCTGGAACTAACCCATGCAGCTTTGTTTTTCTACATGCAGTTTAATGGTCGATTTTAATCATAATGGTGCAACAGATGTTTTCAGCGGTGGAAATGGGCTGGAACGAACCACAGCGCCACTGGGGGAATGCAAGTTGTGATGGAATAATGCTGCGCTGAGATTTTGAATGTCAAGGGAAACGTTTTCTTGGAGAAACAAAGTGTAATTTCTGGGTCCAAGACTTAGTATGCAGACAATATATGGTGTAGTGTTAGGTAGGAAATAAATCTCTGAAAATGGTAAACTGAAAAAGGTTGCTAGGAATAAGAATAAGGATCCTGGTGTCGGAATAAATAAAGGAAAATAGGACAGCTGAGGAAAATTGTGAAAAATAAGTCCAGTGCAATCAGTTGTTCAGGCAAAATAAAATATTGTAAATATTCATAGTTTGCAACTGTTATGAGTATAATATGCATAACATACAAATGGCAAATGATAGGGAATCGAAAAAAAAATCAAGAAAGTTTGATGAGAGTAAATGTGTTTCCCAACGACTTACTGTGCAGCTAAGGCTTGGAAATCATCTTGGTGGTCAGAATCTGCTTTCAAAATCTGATATTGCGTATGTTTGGATAACATATCTAAATCAGTAATGGCCTCAAAATCCAGTATTGTTTGGAAATAAATCACCGCCACAAGCTAAACATGCACTGTAAGCTAAAGTTATTTACCAGGTGGTTAAAAAAAAATCTCTCATGTTCTATCCTAACTTATTAGTATTTTGTCTTCTTCATGTATAAGCGTAGAGCTCAAACATTTAAAACAATGACTGGTGTGCTTATCAGTCTGGAAACAGGATCGCAGAGGAGGAAGAAGAGAGGAGAGTAAAAATTGTTTTTGAGTCTGCCTTGAGTCATCAAGAGGGAAAATCAGCTGCACTTGAGAAATTTCATTTACCTGAGTAGCTCTCGTGGTAAAATGCTTTGAGACTCTCCATGTCAAGTGGACTCAAGCTTATTAGAAAACTAACAGTCAACATATTGTGTATATATATACACAGCTGTGGAAAAAATTAAGAGACCACTCCAATTCTTTCTTAAATCTTTATCTCTAGATGTATGGCAGCCATTACAGTGTGTGTTGAATTCCAACACAGAGAAAAATTGCCAGTAGTTTATAGAATACAATAAAAAAATCATTTAACTCCAAAGACGTATACAAATTTAAACAAGAGAAAGTGATAATGCTGAAGTGGTCTCTTATTTTTCCGTGGCTGTATATATATATAAATATTTTTAATAATGCAGTTAAATCACTATTTCAAAGCATGTATTGCTGATAACCAAAAGGAATACTAAATGATTTTAAATAAGTCAGATTGAATCTTCCATGAGATCGATCCCACCATTAGGTAGAAAATTGATTTTCCATTCATTTTCTACTGTTTTTTCTATAAATCTTCCCTTTTTATTGTGTGTGTTAATGTGATACATTTAATTAGTGTCATCACTGGACCCCCATGGTCCAAATCCAATTTGTAGCAAAAAAAAGAACAGAGGTGGTCCCCCACTAATGACCAGGACCACCATGCGGTCTCTTCATTACCCCTCTCAGCCGTATCACAGAAATCATTAAAATTGCCCTGCCATTTAACAGACACACATGGGTAAAAACACACTATTCTTATGTCGATAGCATTGCATGAACATACGTGCTGGCAAGACATTGAGAGAGACGGATCGAGGCAATAAATAGAAAGAGTGGGTGGCAGAGGCAGAGGGACCGAAACGAAAAGAAAGTGAAAGACATTTTGAAGATTGCTGCAGAAACACATGTGGATAGTGAGACCGATGGACAGGGCGAGGAGAATAAATGAAGTGCATTGTGCTGTTATCCTTCTTTCCATCAGGTTGTTGCTCTCCCTCAATGCTGTTTATCACCGTGGCATCTGTCACTTAGACATGTCAATATGGGAAGTAAAGATGTCTCACTCTGTAAGACATGAAGCAGATATTGTAGGGCTGATGCTGGAATAATGGTTGATGTGTATGAATGGTTTAGGGAGAAAATGCATTTCTGATCTTTTGTTACATTATGAACCCGACAGAAGGCTCAGGTCTTCTGGGATTGGTCTGCTGTGTGTCCCCAGGAGTCAAAACTGCAGCATTCAGTTATTATGCTCCATATATCTGGAACAAATTGCCCCAATCTGGATGTGTTACGTCTCTTAAATTAAGGCTGATACCTCTTCTTTTTGTCGCAGCCTTCTATTAAATCAAATTCCAGTCTTTCACTGCCCTCTGACTTTATTCTATTTTTGGTTTTATTTGTATTCTCTTTGTTTTTTAGGGCTTTTTCAATGCTATTCTATAATAGTTTCTGTTGCTCTATATCACAATGCGTTTAATGTTGTTGTTTTTTATAAAGCACTTTGTATTGCCTCCTGTTGAAATGTGCTTTAAAAATAAACTTGACTTGCCTATCCTTGCCTTGGGGACTAGTGTTTGTCAAGTCGAGTTCATTATTTCGGCTGAGTGATTTAAAATTCATCCGGGATGAAACATGTTCTATAATGAAAGTGTACAGTAGCCCTCTGATGCACCGTTGTACATATTACAGCATCACTGATAACACAGAGCCTGTTTGCTTGATCCTCAGCCCGAGACATTCCTCTTAACACAGGTCTTCACCTCTCTTTCTCTTTCTCTCTCTGTCTAACCAGCTATCTATGTTGCTATTCGAGCTCATGCTTGTGTGTGCTTTCCGTCCAAATATATGTGTGTGTGTATGTGTGATATGAGTGCGCGCCATGTGTGGGTGTGTGTATGTGGAGGTTTTTTGACATTCTCCTTTTAGCCCTTGATGAGTTAGTGAACACTTTTTCCTTATGAGATTCTTTTCAGTGCCTTGTCAAAGATCATACACACACACACACACACACACACACACACACACACACACACACACACACACACACCTATCCGATACATGTAGGCTCAGATACTGCTTCCATATGCTGCGAAGTCTTCTTCCTATGTAGGTGTGTGGGTTTTTCTCTCTGTTTTCTAAGTTCACAATACTCAAACTTTTCAAAACGCAATGTCATCTTCAGTACAATATCGAGGTTGTCATTTTTCCATTTGTTTCTATGTGCGAGAGGAAGAGTAAGTGAGAGATATCAAAGGTGGTTCAAGCTGGTAATGTTGATATACAATCAATAAATAATTCAAAATAATGTGAATTAACGCATTCGCTAACCAGTAGATATGTTTAAATTCATAACAAAGTCAGTTTTACCCTCTTCAAAATGCACAAGTAATTACATCCTTTAGTTTTGCTTTAATTGTACTATTTTTTTTTTAATCCGAATCAGTAATAATATCACTTCACTTGACCCGTTTGCACCTCAAATGTGAACAAATAACAGATTTAATTTTGATTTGCTATTGTCCTTGCGCACGTGACCTTGTGATTTGCCCTTGTGATTTTTAGTTGTGATTGGGCTGTGAAGAGGCCGGATTGTTTGTATGAAAAAGAAAAATACAACAGGATGTAAAAAGAAATGTGTGAATAAACAATAAGTGTGTTTCCACGGCTGTGATTCTGTGCTTTGGCAACATTTTGTCATTGTGCATTTCAGCCCGGGCTACTCCGGCTTTCTCCAACTCGTGTATTATTTTGCACGTGCATACCTGGGTGTGTGTGTGTGTGTGTGTGTGTGTGGGGGTGTCTCTTAGTAGTCTTTTGACACTCTTTGAAACCCTCAGCTGGTCCGGTGGTAAAAGCTGAGGGTTTAACCCCCCTACCCCCCCCCCCCTCCCCCCGAGAGACAGAGTGGGAGTAAAAGCTTTACCCTCTGCCTCGCTGACTCTTACACCCTTTCCTTTCAAAAGTAAAATAACGTCAGCACGGGTGAGAGGAAACAAGCGAGGAAGAAAGTGTCAAGAGTGAGGATAAAAGGAGTCGATGGAAGTAGCAGCTACTGTAGACATGGAAAAGAGTTGGGGTGTGAAGAGTTGTTGTCAGTAGCTGTTCGACAGTGAGAAAGAAACAATAAGGAGAAACTCAAAATACAGACTATATTCAAGATTCATCCACGTGCAAAATAAACATTCCCATTTCCCATGATTCTTGAATACATTTCATTCTTGATTTATTTAATTTAAGTAATTCTTCATGCTATGGGAAACATGGCTTTTAGTTTTCAGTTTGCTATTGTTGCTGATTTTGAAAATTGGACTGAATACAGCCTTTGAAACTGATAGTGGATCAGTGGATCACACTGAGGAAACAGATTCCGATTCTCGATTCAACCATTGGAAATCATTATATCCAACTTGACTTCAAGCGGATCACAGCTGCACTTCCTCTTGAAGGCACCAACTATATATAGCCTTTTTATACCAAGTGCTTTACAATTTGCATCTCATTCATCAATTCACACTCACACAGCGAGCTACTGGGAATGAACCGCAAACCTGTTGATAAGTGAATGACCAATTCTACCTGCTGGGGTACACCGGGGGAGAAATCATAAGTCAAAAAGCAATACAAATCTTAATGGGGGGCCGCTGCTCTACAGGGTAATGTTGAACATACACAAAAGATGTTCAAACACTTTTATACCAACAGAACCTGACGCGGCTAATTCACACCAAACAAAACAGATGGGCCTGCTTCGAGTCAGTCCACCTGATCCAACACTGTCTTTGGTAAAAACAGATTTAAAGTTTTTGTTCATGAAATCTGTTTAAAATAAATAGAACAGAAAGGCTCACAGGATAAGGTTGCAACATATAAACTAACAATGTCTGTGTCAGATCAACCACTGCATGACAATCTACTGTCTGTTGCTTTTAATATTATGCACAAATATAGCTTTCAAGAGTTCTGCTTTGTTTTGGGGTTTATGGTCCTTAATCTGCAGTCTGACTTTGTCTACACTCTAAAGAGACATCTATTTGTCACGTGGTTAAGCACATTGAGTTTGTTTGTAGTAAATCTGTTCCTGCTTTGCTTGGAGCTGCAGTTGCTGCAGAGCTGTCGAGGGACTCTTACTGAAAATTGGATTCAGTAAACTCCTCAAACTGTCATCACAGCATATTGTTGAAAGTGCAGAACTGTATGATTGCTCTGGGCATAATGTGTACATCAAACATTGACCCTTTGAGAAAAAACGTAATTTCATTTAATCTCCAAAGAGTCCTCTGATGCTGATGATACATGAAGTTATAGTTTGCTTTCTACTTGAGTACCTGCTAGCAAAGATGCTGAATGGACGCAAATGGCAGCAACTGTGAATGAAACTGCAATCTAAAATGATCTAAAAAGGTCTGAAGCCAAAGAGAGCGCAAGCTCTGGTTGGCTTGACGGCAGCAAAAAGAATGATAGTTTGCGTTTGCTGCCTCCTCATCAACTATCACTTAAATATTGGCTCCGGTCCCTTCTTGAGGTGATTTATATGGAATGGTCATCAGCAAGAGTTAATGGCGCTAAAGCACAAACACTACGCAAGCAAACATGTTTAATTGTACTTGTGTTTGTATTTTATATGCTCACTATTCAACCCTGAGAACATCACCTTGTTTCTCTACAAATGTTTTTCTGTTTTCTTCTGAATGAATGATAGGAACCATATACTATGTGTCTCATGGGGGAAGGGTGGTTGGGAGGGATAGGGAGGGATGAAAAGGGGTGAGGTGTTAACTGTACAATTTTCCTTCGTTAACTCTGTTGATTGTGATGACACCTTGAAATATTCAATAAAAAATGAATTACTAAAAAAGAAAAGGTCTGAAGCCACCTAAGGTCCTGTGACTGGAGTTCATACATATCTTCATATCAAGACTAATGCATAAAATAGCAGGCAACTGTATATATTTATAATGTCACTTTTGTCTACTAAACTCCAATCAGTTTTCCATTAAGTGAAATCTCTCTCTTTTTCTACTGAAGGTTTTTGGGATGAGTGAAGTTAAAATAAAGTTTTTAAAAAATAAGTAATTTCACTGCTCTGTCACTCTGATCTTGTTCAGCTGTGGCCATTCACTCCTCAGGAGGCTACCTCCTTTTTTGTCTCTCCCCCTCACTATGCACCTTCAAGTCAATTCAATTTAAAGGCACTCTGTTGATGATGGCATTTATCCGCAGCATCAAAGCACAATGAAAGACTCGGCCTCTCACCTAGTGCATCTGCTCTGCTTTTATCAACTCCCGTCTTCTCTCTGTCCTTCTATCTGTCCTCTGCACATTTCCCCTCTCATTTTCTCCTTTAACTTCTCTCTGCTCTCCAGTGTCTGTGTGTTGATTTCTGGAAGACGCTCAACAGAGAAAACCACTTTAGGAATACATTATTTTCGACCAATTGCATCGTATAAGAGTCCATAGTGGAGATGGAAAGTGCGGGAAAGTGGTCAGAGACTGAATGACAGAACACATCTTTTAATAGCATACTCTCTTTTATTGATTTTTTTTTTTCAAAATGTCGGCTGTTTTGACACTTTTTGGTCCAACTATAATCCGTTCGATTTAATTCTATTACTGCTTTCGTAGGGCCAGTTTTTGAAAAATGATGGCCGTAATTTTCCCATCATCATCATTGTGTTTAAAAAAAACACATCTTCTGTTATTTGGCAATAGCTCAAATGCAGTGAAAGACTAATAAAGCTTGTTTGAGCAAGATAATCATTGGCAAATTTACAAAGAATGAATGTGTCTCGTGTGAAAGAACAAAAGCATGATTTTACACATGGGCGCATTTAATTGTGTTCTTGCCTCACCTTTTGGTCACCACATTGTTCTCAAAAGTCTCTCAGATATATTACCAAACTACCGTAGCAAAGTTACAAAAAAAACAGTAGCCATTGATCCATGATTTTGGAGGTAGATATAAAATGCAGATGCCTGTAGGTGACAGGAGACCGAAACAAGTTTTTTGACTTTGTAATAAAACAGTGTTCATTCATGTTGTCTCTGCAGGCTTAATGATGACTATGAGACCAGGGCTGGTTTTATAGTATCCTAGAGTAGGACATTCATCTCAACCGGCCAAAAAGTATGCCCGTCTCTTGCAGGATTTAGAAAGTTCCCACAAACGAACATGTGGCAGTATAAAGACAACTGTTTCTTCAAACACATGAAAAGATTAATTTACAAAACTATGTTCAATCAACAGATTCATACTAATCGATGACCTGGTACAAAATGAAAACAATTACAAAGTGAAGAGAAGTCACTAAACATGGGACTTTTCAGATCAGATTTCCATCATACAATACACACACATACTTGCTTACTTGATGCTAGGAAATAGTAAATGCTCGATGGTATAACTGTAATGATACACATAATTCACATTTCGGTTTATACCACTCTTTAGGATCCACAACTCAATGTGAGTTCAGTACGGTGGGAAAAACAAATTCACAAGGATGCGTTTTCTTTCATTTATTTTGAACAAAAAGTAGTGCCAGTGGCGAAGACAGAAAAATCATCTTCCCACTGACCTTAGAAAATAAGGAATTACACTGCATGATTACTAAACAGACATTTTCCAAGTGACGCAATGCTGACACAGAGTCCTCGTCTCATCTTGACACTGGATGTGGTGGCTCTCAATAAGTATAAGTGAGAATGGGCAGCTTTCCTTTGCTTGAAAATAAATTGATCCAATGTCAATAAATATAAGCAATGGGCTCTGCAATATATTCAGCTGCAACCTTTAAAAGATTGAGTTCTAAGCTGTCAGGCATAGGTGATTGTTTTTGGATCAATATAGCTTTTAAAGCCTTCAAAGATGTCCATACTTAAAATAGCCCTGAAAAGATAAGGGTCCCTGGGTGAGCTAGTACTGAACAGAGAAAACGGAAGTGCTATTTTAGCAATGAGACCCTGAAGCAGACGTGATAAAACAGACACAGTTGTTATCAAAGTCTCATTAACGTGTCCAGCAATGTTTTTATGTTTCATATTAATTGAATTGTCCAAGCCTGAAGGAGCGCTGGAGCATGACAACATTTGATCTGCTCTATTCAGCAGGATTAGTCACATTATCCACTTTTTTTTAGTACTCAAGAGTACTGAGCAGATCTTCAGCTGAAAATCTTTTTGCTCATCTGTATTTTCTTATCTTCTGAAAGCACAAGAACACAAGCTGAAAGCAATAGAGCAAAGCGAAGCACAGTTAGAGGTTACGCAACAAGACATCGGACACGTTCTCAGTTTGTGCTGTTTAATGAAATTGAATGACATGAAAACGGTTGGCTACATGGTTTTCTCCACCCGCAAGTTTTTTTGGCCGTACAAATCCACACCATATCTTTTCACCAATGCACATATTATTAAATCATGTCAGGATGCAGCCATCCCTCTGCTGTAGCCTTTGTGTGTGTGTGTTTAAGCGCAACTCTTCAACATACTGGATGTGAGGCGATGTTATTACTCAGTCTATGTTGGCAGGGGATCTTTAAATGTGTGTTTTGCAGCCTTAGAAACAGGGCCATCAGCACTGGAGTTAATGGATCAAGCTTTAGTCCAAGATGGGTTTCTTTCACCTGATTAAATCTGATTAATAGCCTATAACCAGAGGTTTGCCTTCCTAGAAAATATTAAATGTCTGAGCATTAAACCTATTCCCCTGCTCAACATCAAGGCAACTAAGTATCAGAGATGAATCGGATTATCAATGTCACTGGAGTGCATGTTACACTCTGCTTCCCTTCAGTCACTGAAAACACGCACAAATGTATATTTTTATAATACTTTTTGATCATGCAGGCCTTGATATACTACACAGTACATACATTAGATTAGTGAAAGGCCTCTTTGTGTTAACTACTGTATGTTCTTGTTCACGCAACGTGTGTGTGTGTGTGTGTGTGTGTGTGTGTGTGTGTGTGTGTGTGTGTGTGTGTGTGTGTGTTCTTCACCAGCCCTTGCTGTGGGGGTGTCTGTTATTATTAGCACCTCTGTCGCCATGGAAACTATTTCAGTTACACTAATTGGCTTCATAACAAGAAGAGTGGGTATGTGTTGAACTGGCTGAGATATGGAGGAAAAAAAGTGGAGGGAGAAATGAGAGGAAGAGTGAGAAGGACAGAGTAAAAGTTTAGGGGCATGGAGTTTAGCGGGGGGGGTAAAAAGTGGAAATGCTAAGAATATGGTAATGGTTGTAAAACTAGACTATGATAGGGGAACTGTTCCTTCTCTTCCCAGATTCTTTGAAAATAGCACAGATATTCCCACGAGGTCCTGCACTCAGGCATCTGTTCTGTTGTTGTGTGTGTGTGTGTGTGTGTGTGTGTGTGTGTGTGTGTGTGTGTGTGTGTGTGTGTGTGTGTGTGTGTGTGTGTGTGTGTGTGTGTGTGTGTGTGTGTATGCATCTTAATCATCTGATGCCATGGAATAGAGTGAAGAAAGGCTACTGTACTGGTTCTCAACCACAAGTGATATAACGCCAGCTGTTGTGGTTGCTAGATCACTCATGTAGATGTGCTGGATTCTGCAGAATCACTGCAGAAATCAGGCCGTGTTTTCCTTCAGTCACAAGAAGCCTTTTTTCTCTATTGTGTATGCCTCAGAAACTGCTTCCACGGGGGTCAAAATTGCCAAAGCAGCATCATCCTTGTTAAGGAAAACTCTGCATTTTGTAATTGCCCCTGCTCTGTTGTTGTAGTTTGTTAATTCAATGCATCTGAGTTGTTTTCTTTAGCAACCTCTCTCTGGAACGAATACTGTTTCTTTGACTAAATGAAAGATGATGTTAGGGGGATGTCAGTAAATATAAGATGTGGACAAAACTTTCCACCAATCAAAGCAGTCCTTTCTGACACAAAAATACCACCTGACGCAAGTTTCTACTAAGAAATCACTTGTCACTTTGCAACTTTAGTCACGTCGTGTTTCAGGGCGTCTCAGGATGTCAGCCTGAGGGGGGGCTACTACAGTCATTTCAAGCTGGGATTTGACAAAAGCAACCAAATCTAAGTAACTAAATGTGACATGGGTTGCAAAATGCATGGACAGAAGTAAATGTGCTGTAGTCTAACTCAAAATGACACTGGCGTTCTCTTCAAACACTGGCGGGCTGTGAGCTTGGCACTGACACTCCGGCAAGCTGGTCCATGCATATTGGAGGGACCCAGATGGCCTCAGTGCTGAATATGGATGAGCGATCTGACACCACAACTGAGACAGACAGCATGGAAGACAGAAACAGGGAGAGAGGAGAGGAGGGAGATAAGAGGGCATATCAATAAAGTGGAACCTCAGGTGGCAATTATAAATCAGCAAAAACACGTGTTATTAATAACCCCATTGCATTTTCTCATATCCCTTTCTTCTCCTTCCTAAGTCCTCAATCCCTAGTCTGTCCCTGTGACTATAGCTTTAGTGATTCGGATGCACATATGAGATGTGTGCTATTGTGCAGTATATTGTGGTTGTGTTTATCTGTGAGTGGGCTGAAGGCCAAATGTGAGCGAGTGTGAAAAGCATCTGTCGAGCTGAGGGTGTGAAGGTATTCCCTAGCAATACACCGAGAAAGGGTTAGAGAAAGACACACTAACACAGTTTACATGATTGGAAAAACACACACACACATGCAGAGAGCCCGGATCACGCAAAGATATATTCGCATCAGAAACTCAGATAAATAAAATATTTTGTTTCTGCCTGGAGCACTGCAGGGTGTGTTCATGTGCTTTTCCATTTTGTGTGTGTGTGTGTGTGTGTGTGGTCTTTTAGGTGATGTTGCTACATTAGGTCAGTGTCAGTGGGAGAAGGAGCACGAGGAGCAGGTGGCAGCGGGTGTGAGACAGTTGAATAAACGAGAACAGAAAGCATCGACAGGATAAGCGAGGATGTAAAGGAAAACATTAAGAGGCGAGAAACATATCTTTTTTTTTTTTAACCCTCAACTTTTTACCCTAGAATCATTTAAAAGAAAGAGAGATATTGCGTTAAAGAAGTCAAATGGAAAGATCAGAGAAACCTTCTAAATGATCCATTATGCCAGGGATAGTGTGCAGCGAGGCAGTCATTATGGGGAAAAGAACACCCGACAGGCTGATCATGACACAAAAACATTAACAAATGGGATCAGATAGGTTGACTTTCTGACACGATTACCTATGATAAAAGGCCAGTTGTTTGCACACCTGATAGACAAACCAGGCATGTATGGAAAGAAGAATTGAACTTGTACAAATCTTTAGATACTTGTATACCTATGGAGTTTGTAAGGAGAGGATCCTTTAACAGCTTCCTTTGTGTTAACGAATACATAAATAGCATATAAATGCCATTATCCTGTAGGAATAGAACATTTTGTTCCATTAAGTGCAGAGCAGATGACATGCACTTAATATTTTACAACGCATACAAGATTGATTTAGTTCCTTCCAGGCATCCACTGGTTTCAGTTCAAGATGAAAATCAACTTGCCTCAGAAAGGTAATCCATCAGAGTGAGCTTTTAATAAGCTTTATTTTTGTCAGTTAGTTTTCCTATATAACAAGCAAGCAGACGGAAAGTGAGTTTTTAAAACAATTTTTTTCTGTCGGTTGCTAAATCCCACTCTAACATACAATATTGAATTCTGTTTTCATATAATAAGTTAGCAGATTTTACAGTTTCAGTGTTTTTTACTTATATTTAGTCGTGCTGATTGGATTCAGTAACATTTTCATATATCACACAAAAACTTTTCTAATGAATTCCTAGATCCATTTCAGTCTCATAGATCACACTGTAATGCAGTTTAAATACACATTCATGTAATATATTCACTATACATCAAACCTGCAATTAACAACAAAGATTCATAGTCCAGTCACACCTTTTAAAACAAGACATCCTCCTTAGACTGCGCTTGATTGACATTTTAAAACCCCCTTTTGAATAAGTTTGTCAGCTTTGACAACCATAAAAAGAAATATATTTCAAACTTTGTACATAACCTTCAAGCTGTCCATTGAGTGTTTCACTCAAAATACCTTTCTGATGTGTGTCACTTCAGGTTATGTTCTGACAAACTCTTAATAGTTTGAATTCTTTGCACATTGACAGCGGTTAAATAAGAGGAATTCCATTGCTGCCTGCATCGTATAAAATAAATCAAAGAAGTTATGGTATGCTTGGTAGCAATGTTAAGCGTAGGTGATATTTAGGTAAAGGACCATAGCTTACAAAATATTTCCAGGTTTGCTCCTCCCCTGTCCTCCACCTCTCTCCTTTTTCCTTTTTCCGTGCAAACCAAGGTAACTATAAACTGGCCGTCCTCGGGGAGCAGCTTGTAATGTCTGCCGGTAGATTGAAACTGGCGAGGTTTCACCTCCAGCTCGGCTCCCCAGTGACTCCTCGTATCGGAGCTCCTGGGCCTCAATTACTTTTTCCTGTATCTCCCATAGCCACCATCAAGGAGATGGAGCACTTAGTAATATATTTCTCTGCCTGGGTTCATGGAGGATAACTCAAGTCTCTGTTGGTTCCATTCACTCTTAACCTGACAGATAAGACCTGTCGCTTTTGTTTTTGTGTGTGGATGAGGGTGGATCTCCTGGCAAAAGCAACGACTGAAGGCTGAGTAAACTAATTTGATGATCTGAGGATCAGTGCCTTTCTGTTTGTTCAGTCTTTGTTCGATCTTGCAAAAAACAATCTCAAGTCTTTTGTTCCATCTGTCACCGCTGTCACTGAAATGAATTTTGCCTCCCTTACCTTGCCAGTTTTGCTTGCTCTGTTAGTTTCAGATTTTCTTTTGAATATTGCCTTTTCATGATGAAACGGTTTACATTTCAGCAGTTTGTTTCTCAGTCCTGAGACATTTTCTGTAACATTTGACACTTGTATGAGCAATTACATCAGTAATATCAGTCATTTGAATGAGCACCATCTTTGACAAACCTTAACCACGTTTAACTTTAGTAATTTATTTGATATAATTACTCATTTCTTAACATAAACCATACTATAGTTGCACAGAACCTATTGGAAAGTGATAGTAGTTTAGTTTTTAAAACAGGGCTTTTGATGTAAAAAAAAAAAAGACACGAAACTCAGAATCTTATAATACTGAAATACGGGTAGAAGTTTAGGGATTGGGTTCTTCTCATCACAAACTCACATTACTGATTAATTTCCTGTGCAGCTCATGAATTAAAGCAGACATGTACAGCACATCATTCTGAATTAGTAATGATGTTATGTAAACAACAAGGTAATTTATATTCACACACACACACACACACACACACACACACACACACACACACACACACACACACACACACACACACACACACACATTCAAGTACCTGGAAGTGGATTTCCCTGCAGGAATAAATGCTCACCTCAGAGGTAATGGCAGTAATTACAGAGTATCAAAGCCTGACGGAGACAAGGAGAGTGTGATGTCGAGACGAGGAAGGACAGAACAAGGAGCGGGTGAGGAAAGACAAATGAATGCGAGGAAATGGAGAGCAGAGGAATGAAGCATGGAGGGGGAGGGGTGCAGAGTAAAGGTGCAGGAGCAGAGATGGGGAAGTGAAAAGAAAGAGCAGAATAATGTAAATTGAACACTCCCTGCCTTTCTGCCCTGTCAGCAGATGCATGGAGATGAGACAAATGTGCTGGGAGAAAATGCGGCTTGTAAGTGTCCTGTATGTGTCGAAAGAAGCAAGAGATGTAAGATTCTTTAAAACCTTTTTTTTTTTACCTACCTGGAAACAGTTTACCGCTCTCCTTTATCAGTCGTATTTCCCACAGCACCAGCAACTTCTTATCAGCTCATAAGTCATTAAACCCAGCCTGCTGAAAAGCAATCATCATGTTGCATCAAAGTTATGAATCATTTGTAAATATGTACAGACTTTATTTAACTATCTGTTCTTGTGGTTCTGGATCTCAGTGTTGCTTTTAACACTGTTGACCATACAATTGGATTTATGAGACATATGAGACACACCTAAAAGACAAGCAGCCTCTGCCTTCAACAGAGTAGGTCTTATGTGTGGAGCTCCCCAAATATTTGTAGGATTATTCACACCCAAGCCTTCCTTGTGATGATCTAGATCCCTTACATTCTCTAACTCAGTTTATTGATGATATAAATGTAGAGGTGAGAGATAACTGAACAAAGACCAAAACAGAAATACTGATCTTTGGTGCAAAAGGGGAGAAGAGAGAGAACTGCACATCATTTCAGATTTCTGTCTCTGCAGATAATTAAATCCTGGTCTTATCATAGAAAGCGAGCTACATTTCAGAATGTTAATTATTTCACATATCTGCTTTGTAACATGTCAAACATATTACGAAACTAAGAGGCTGTCTACCAATATTAATCCATGCATTTTAAACAAGCAGACTAAACTACTGTAATGGTGACAGTGGCCTCCTGGTACCAGCAGTGAAGCGACACAGAGCATTTAAAATGCAGCTGCACGTATTATGAAAGAGCACATCACACCTGTTTTTAGATTGCAGCACTGAGTTCCCATTGAAACCACAATTTATTTTACATGTCTGCTACATGTATATGAAGCTAAAAAATGGCTTTGCTTCTCAGCATATAAAAAACGAGCTAATTAAAAATTAACCAGCAGGAACCCTCAGGTCCACAGCAGAGATCTTTTAAGCATCCATCCTGCTCCCTCTAAAGCAGGAGAGACCGCCTTCTCTATTCATGCCCCGAGTTCATGTAACACACTGCCACCTCAGAGTGGCCCCAATACTTTTAAAATCAGGTTGAAGACATTGCTCTTCCAAACTGTCTGCAGCTACCTTCTTAGCATATTTGTATGTGCATGTTGGTGAGTACCTACTTTGTGTGTCTTGTATAATTTTGCACTTGTATATTCTGCATTTGTTTTTTATTGTATGTGATTCTTTATGTAGAGCACATACAGTAGCTTACTTAGCCTGTTATGAAGTGTGCTATATTACTAACTTGATTTGAATGAAGAGAATGAAAAGGATGTTGGACGTGTGGAAGAAATAAAAGAGCGAAATGCTACATCTGGAAACGTCTTAGAAGGAAAACTAGGACGAGAAACATTGCTAATCTTTTCACTTCAGAATTTGGGTACGGGATAAAATATGTATTTATGTTGTAGTATATATATGACAGCAACATCCAAAGCTGTGGCGCTTGTAACTTAGTTGAAGTGGTGAAATGGGAGGTGAGTATAAAGAGACACATGAAGGGCTTCGCTGTTACGCAAGCTGAGTTAAGCTTGTTTTGTACTTTCACCGCGGTTTGACTGGCAAAAACTCTACAAGAGCGCAGATGTGCCATCAAGGCACCTGCTATTTTACTGTTTTCAGGAAAATCACGTATCTGCAAACTGAAAGGCGCTCTGAAATAGCTTTTAGGATTTATAAAAACAAGCCCTAACAAAAACACTGGATTTGGCAAGTTCATTCCACTTTATTCGTTACATGTTTTCAGTTCCACACACTCAATCACTTTTGCCTCTGCCTGAAGCATGGCCTGGGGTTTGATTTACTTTGAAAATAAAACAGAGGAAAAAAGAAACAGTTACATGGAATGAACCTTAGCCCAACGATTCGTCGTAACTCACATGCATTAGCTCAGGGCTTGTTGGAGCAATCAAATTAACACCCTCAGAGGACGCAATTATGCTCACGCCTGTCTTCCCTCTTCCTCTTTGTCTCCCTTCCCTTTCTCTTTTTCCCCCTTGCTCTCTGTCTCTTTCAAAGCTTTAATTATTTATGATTTAATCACGGGGAGTGCTAACATGTGCCACAGCTGACGCCTGTCACACATGCACATACACACACTAATACATGCACAAGTGAGAACATGACTAATGACGCTGTTTCAGATTGTTTTAAATTCTGCTGATGCCTTCATAATGCAAACTCTAAAAGCTAATTTTATGTTTGAAAAGCCATCCGACCTGAGCAGATGTGTTTAACGAATTTAATTGCAGTTTTTGCTATATTATAAGCTTTCCTATGACAACAATGGCAAATAGTGTGGACTTTTTACTCCTCCTGATCACCCCCTGTACCCCTGTTTAATACTAAAAGGGCAGAATAGTAAGGGTTCACATTTAGGCACAATATATTGTAATATATCCCCTCTAATCAGAATAAAATGTCCCACACCATAACTAGATAATAAAACGTATATCTTAAGGGACTCAAACTGCCCCTATCTGATATCTTAACCTCCTTATTATCTGTCTGATGTGTGTACCCAAGAGACGGACTCTCTCAGGCTGCAAAGAAAGTGGGAAGTTAGGAAGTCTGAATAATTTATTACAAAGTGTACGCATCTGAAGGGTGTGGGGCTGAAATACACACCCGTTTAAATGTTGGACACACTATCACTGCACATCTAACACTTTTTCTCTACTATATATATTATTACTTGCAGGAGTAAATAACTAGATAATAGTTCAAACTTGAATGGCACTTAGCGAGCACACACCTACGCCAAGGCCAGTGGTGCTTTCACATGCTCCTTGAATGTTCCCATTTACAGAGCTTTGGAGTTGGACTTCAGTATAGAGAACGGCTTCCCACTCTGAAACACATTTCTGTGATTATTCTGACACCACATGAATGCAGCACAAAAGCCCTACCTTGCAATGTTGACAAAAATTAAACATCATGTTCTATCTTTTCATAGATAGGATCATTTGGATCAACTCAAAAATAATAAATGTATTAGTCCTTGTCCTGTGTTACTCCTTTACACCTTTAAAATCTGACTTTTTAGATAATCCTTCCTGAACACAAACCGTGCAAAAATGATAAACCTCACTGGCAGAGGTAAATGTAAAACATCAACTCCTACAAGCAATGTTTTGGAAATTATTCATTTCTGACGTTTTCACTTGGCATTCAGCAAAGGGAGGAGGAGAGCAGGAGGATGGGGGAGCAAGGGGAGAAGAGGAGAGGTTATGTCGTCCTCTCAGGGATTGACTGTTAAATAAGAGTTAAAGACATGGAGAGAAGAAGGTCGGTGTTACGCTCAAAGGACAGACAGGGAAAGTCTAAAGACAGAAGAGGAGGTGGAGATGGACTGTTATTGTTTGGATATCATGTTGTTGTCACATGTCCAATTCTCTCTGTGTCTGACGTCAATGTTATTTCATCAGGAGAATAGAAATGAATTGCAGCGCTCATTTTAAGCCACCCATTGAGGGGTGGTTTTAAGAGGCAGTGGGAACATGTTTTAAAGGCTGATGTTGCACTAAAACAATTAAAATGGCAGTAAAGTCAGCTGCTTGTGAAACTTTGCATTCAAGCCACAACAAAGGCCTGATAGCATGTCCTTCCACAGAGTTAATTAAAATTCTGCAGGTAGACAAGGGTCACACACAAACACTGAACCTTTCAAATTACATTTTCATTTAACAATTGGAAGTCTGAATGACAAACAGGAAAATGACCTTTCCTAATAAGGCACCACTAATACTGCCTGCTCCCGGAAATACACACAAACACACACACACACACACACACACACACACACACACACACACACACACACACACACACACACACACACACACACACACACACACACACACACACACTGATTAAAACGCAATGAATAGAGATGTTGAAGGGAAAGTCAAAAATGATTTCTGACGTCCATCCTTCCTCTTTGTCTGACATGAGACATTTTAGTGTGTGTGTGTGTGTGTGTGTGTGTGTGTGTGTGTGTGTGTGTGTAAGAATGAGTATATTTAGACATGTCGCCATGCCTCCACAGGCAATCCTCTTCTGCGTTACCATGGAAATGACAGAGCCAAATTGTCAGTTTGCACTAGAAAAGAAGGGGTAAGTGATGCAGAGAGGTGTGTGTGTGTGTGTGTGTGTGTGTGTGTGTGTGTGTGTGTGTGTGTGTGTGTGTGTGTGTGTGTGTGTGTGTGTGTGTGTGTGTGTGTGTGTGTGTGTGTGTGTGTGTGTGTGTGTGTGTGTGTGTGTGTGTGTGTGTGTCTCTCTAGTAGGATGATGTGTGTTTGTTTTAGTTATTGAAGCTGATAAAAACAACAAGTGGCATGGCGTCCTCGCTCTCGGACACTAAATGTCTCGGTGCGTGTTTGACCAGGAAATTAAATCTTTTATGCTTCTCAGAGGATCCTGAGCCATTTGATCTCCCCTTTGTCTCTGCGGCCGTTATTGACCCTCCTCAACCTGCCAATCTTCTTCCCTTTTCTGTCTTCCTTGGGGATCTTTTCTTCTTTTGCACTTTCCAGTGTTCTGTTATCTCTCTGCGTCACACTGTGCCTTTCAGTGCATCTTGCCACCCCTCACTGGGATATGGTGGTGAGAGCGGCTGCTTTGGGAGGAAGCAAAAAATATAGATAATGAGATTTTGGCTGAGGTTCATTTAACTGCTTTTGGGGGGGCATGTACTCCCAAAAAGCTCTAAAGTTAACTAAAATGTTGAAGCTAGGAAGTTTAGATTCTAAACCTGTTAATATTACTGTGCAGCTGTCCATTTGAAGAGCTTGAACTATAGACTGAATGTATAGATTTTGTGAGGTGAAGCTGTTTTCATCACTGCACATTCCTAATTGGACAGACAGCTTCAGACTATATGACCTCAGCCTCATTCCAACTTCCCAGACACAAACAATCTTAAAATAAAGTGAGTGAATAGAGTAAGATGCATAGCTGAAGGCAGGGTAAACCTCTGTGTGACTAGAAAGCTGCTCGGCAAAATGTGGGCATCGGTATTAAGCAAAATTACAATGCAATTATTTTGTCAGATTCTAACAGCCTCTAACCTCGGGGTACATTGTTCACTGTTCCGTAATGATGCATGCTGACACTGATCAAAGTGAAAGTAAAACTGCAGCCCACAGTAAATTGTGGGGACGAAATCAGCACAATTCCCTTTAAACAAAGGGCATGTAGGCGTGAAAATACACCAGCAGTGGACACAAACTCCACCCCACAACAACGAGAGAGCGAGGGGGTTGAACCGAGCAAAGCAAATCTGCTACAACAAGGAGGAAAACACAACCCTCTCTCTCTCTCTATCTATCCTCTCTATCCTCTCTCTCTCCCTCTCCCTTTCTCTGTGTTTGTTTTGTGAGTCTTTCAATGTCGACACATGCTTTTACCTGAGGACACTGAATAGAGATTCTGAAAAGGATATTGTAAGAGAGCGAGTGAGAGGAAGGTCAGGACAGAATGAGATGTGAACTTTGCTTAAGGGAGGACTTTGTGTGAAAGTGTTCTCTCGTTGTGGATATAAACTGTGTGTGTGTGTGTGTGTGTGATGTTTGTGTGTGCGCGGACGTGCGTGTGTGAGAGAGAGAGAGACAGAGAGCGAGAGAAAGAGAAAGACAAATTACGCATATGATTTTACAAAAGCACATTATTCACATCATAACATAGGATAAAATAATCTCTAACAACTTTAAATAAATCATGCACATAGCAATACTCCATCATTAAGAGTGCTTATTATTTGTTCCCAGCACAACTGTTGTTTCCCATTACCTTATCGTTTTATAAAACTTAAAACTGTAACAAGAATCTGGATCTCGTGTGAGAGAGTGAGAGAGATGTAAAAATGTGTTATTGTGAAAGGAATGTAGAGGAAAAAGCTTGTACTAGTCCAGGGATAATGTGAATAAAATACCACTCTGATGTACTGCTGTGCGGCAGAGATGCCCTTTCCTTCAGGCTTGAAAAAAGAATGATGCAGAATTATAATTTCCTCCCATACCATGAATCATATTGCAAGCACAATGTCAGTCAAAATAATCGGAATTAGATCCTTTTCAAATCGTTCAGCTCTAGTCCATGCTTGTGCGCTTCTTTTGTGTTTTTTCTACAGATACAGTGGGCAAACTGAGCAATTATTCTTTCCATTTCATCCTCTCATCTCTTTTCATTTCACTTCATCTGTGTGTTTTTCCCTGTCTATCAGTGTGAGTATTGAGTGGGCGCACAAGAGCGCGAGAGAGGGATGAAGGATGGGAGGAGCAGAGAGAGAAGAGCAGAGCATCAGGTTGTCTGTGCTTTACTGAGAGATGTTCATGGACAATAGCACTGTTGAAATCTACAAAAAAGTTTGGATAGCGTACACACACACACACATACTGCCACACACACATGGATGAGGTGTATTTCATTATCAGTTGGGGAGATGAGGCAAGAATGTGACATCCAAAAAAGATTTGCTTGATACGGTTTGTAACAGAGAATATTCGGCTTTGCCTAATCCAATATTTCACATTTTTACAAATACTGCTTCATTGCTAATGCATTAAGCAGAAGGAACCTGTTGAAATTACATACTCTACTCGCTCAATTTTCCTTAGAAATGGAGCTAGAGCTTCTGTGAAAGGGAAACTGTGTGGTTATAAATGTAGTTATGATTTTGAAAGTGTGGCATTAAAACCTGATATGCCAACCATTAAGCCCCTGCAATAGTTGTACCGAATCTTATCTAAGTCTTTGGAACCTCTAATGGTCATCACATTTACCATTTTCCACAGAAATAAGTGTGTTTCTTTAGGGGGAAAAAAGGTAAAACCTGCTTTAAAAGGTTAGAGAGAGACAAGACAGTCATATTATATCATATTGCAAGAATACCGGCAATCAGGGTTAGTATACACTGAAATGTTGTGATGACCTTTTTTCTGTTACTCATCCAGTCCCTCTTTCAGACTCTAAAATCAGAGTTGGGGATTATTGGAAAGGCAGAGAAGATCTGGATTACATTTACTTTGCTTCTGTCAAAACTGATAAAGTGTGAAAATCACAGAGGAAATATTACTCATGCCTGACCAGAGTTTAGTGGCCTCGGGAAAAGCATGTTAATGTATGTTTTCTAAATACAGTAAATTATAATAATTGTTAAGAATCCTGGTGATTTTATCCATATTATATGAATGTGAAAATCTGTCACATAGCATCACACAGTAAAAGGGGCAGATAATTAGCACGTCTACTCAGCTGGTATATGTCTTCTTTCCACACCCAGCAGTTGAAAGCTTCTGCCGTGTGTTAGATCTGCTTAATACTTTAACCTAGCTGTTTTGCTGTACCTTGCAGTTAGGTATTTCAGGGCAACTCAAACTGCTGTTATGCTGTTAGCATTCACTGGAGCAACGTCAGCTGAACAGTGTGTTTACACCCAACCAAAATGTCAGTTCAATTCTCAATTGTGTCCCCCTCAGCAAAAGAGTGATACAAGTAGAGAGCAACAAGAGAATGGGGGGAGTTGTGATAGAAAATTAGCACATGTTACAGTTAGTCATCTCTCAGTAACCGTAGAAACGGCCAATAGGGATGTAAAATTCTCCGTCACCTTGGGAACAGATTGGAGAGAGCCAAATAGAAGAAATGTCTGTACTGGAAAGTGGAATGATTTATGCCATTATGACAGGTTATACTTAGCATAATAAGGGGCAGTGTGTGTGTGTGTGTGTGTGTGTGTGTGTGTGTGTGTGTGTGTGTGTGTGTGTGTGTGTGTGTGTGTGTGTGTGTGTGTGTGTGTACATGTGTGTGTCAGTCAAAAGAAATCAGGGAGGGAGGAGTCAATCAGTACACTCTTTTCTTCCTTTCAGGGTGCGTTCTGATGGATACAGTTATTATGTAAATGATTGTTCCTGCGTTTGCGCTGCTGATCCTAATTTTACCTTCTCCGGTGTTGCCACCTTTGCACAGAGATCTAAAAGCGAGTGGGGGTTATGTGGGTGTGAGTGATTAGTAGCAGCTCCTCTATGAGTGGAGTGAACTACACTGACCTCTGAGTCACACGAACCCCCGTATCCGAGCAGTGAGCACTGTACTGAGCTGCGTTTTCACTCTCAGTCGTGGAGATTTGCATCACAAATTGAACCTCAGAATCTGGGTGAAACATTGTGATCCTTTGGTTTCACTAATCCCTTAAATTCTGTCTGAAATTCACCCAAAATATCTTTTAGAGTTGAGAGGAATGTCCCATAACAACCCGCAGAACAGATTGAGGAGGACCCCCTCCTGTTCCAATACAAAAGACAGCTTTATAATGCGGAGTCCCTAGTCTCAAACTGAGCCTGACTCATCCCATCGTATAGCTTCTGTAGAGAAACAGCAGACAAAAACAGACGAGACACATCTTCAAACAACTGCTGAGAAAAATAAGCTGATTTTCCATTCACGCCAAGCAAAAAAACATATATATTAACATCTTTAAGAGAGGATTCAGACCCAAAACACTGTATTGGTAAACTAAAATGTGCAGTGGTGGGGGAGTGTTGTTTTAGCTAACGGAAAGTTGAAGAAATCCAATTCAGAAAGCCAGCTTGAGGATTGATTTGAATAGATTTGAAGGCTTTCAGATGCCAAAACACTGCACAGCAGTGTTTTAATACCATGAGACTGTATTTGAGTGCACTGCAGAGCCATCATGGGGACAATTATTTTGTCTTTTGTCATGAAGATTACAAGATAAAGCGTAGAAATCCATTGTTCAGGTGTCTAAGAAATCTAACATGAATGCAATGCTTTATTAAAATATAATTTCATTTGAACTGTTATCACTGTAATCATTAACGTGTTTGTGTTTTAAAACTAATTATTATGTTATCGTTTTTATCTAAACTCCACTTATTACCACATTTTCATGCAAGTGAATCACCTTTAAATTGCACTTTTATGCTATTGTGTTTGTTACCATAAATGCACATGGA
The DNA here is from genome assembly GCF_036324505.1 of Eleginops maclovinus. Lineage (NCBI taxonomy): Eukaryota > Metazoa > Chordata > Actinopteri > Perciformes > Eleginopidae > Eleginops > Eleginops maclovinus. Next base: position 9,467,092 of record NC_086366.1, on the reverse strand, counting down.
TCCTTTGCAAATGCAAAATTCTCCTCTTTTATAGATAGTTCTTGTTGTTTCATTTCATTTTGAAGTTAAGCTAAAGCTGAAGTTTGAGTCTTAATTTTCATCTGAAAACCTGAATACATGCACATCCTCCCACGGAAAGCTTGACCTTACACCGAATGGTAAAGTACATTCCACCAATTAGTCCAAATAGTTTTGATAGAAATACATAAAATACTTCCATGTCAACTCTAAAGAGAAGATAACCTTGGGGAGTTAATTGAGAAATGCACTGAGCATTTAAACTTCAATGTGAAGTATTTGCTCTCATTGTTGAATCTTACAATGCGTTGTGAGACATCTAGCAAAAATAGCGACAACGCTGTAACTCTCTCGGTGCCTCACAGGTTAACGGCAACAGATGGGAAGAAGGTGTGAGATGGAAAAACACAAGAACAATATGTATGGTGTAAAAAAAGTATGGGTATTTCTGCCAAAGAGATTTTTAAAACAATACAGCTACTTTTATGTGTGTATATGCGTGTGATTGTGAGCCTTTGGAGCACATAAAATACCTGTTTGGATATTTGCATGTATTTTCTTTTCCATTCTGAAATGTCCTTGTATCGTTTTCACAAATGAGAACAGCAGACCTCATCTTTCATTCCTCCTCTCTCATCCCTCAATCCTCTCTTTCCCTTTTCTTCATTTCTCTGGGTTCAGGTCGGGTTAGATTACAAGTAAGCTCCAAAATAATCATCGTAATTTATATGGGGGAGCTTAGAGCTGAGGGCCTGATAGAAATTCTATGTTGGAGCGGTCTAATGTATTTTGTGCACAGAGGGTGGATTTTCATTTTTTTATTTAGCATTTCTTTTGATGTTATATGAAAATGTAATACTCCCCAAGTTTTCTATGATTCATTTATTCTATTAGTTTTGTTTTCATCACATCGGGGTCACATCTAAATCAAACAAAAGTTAATCACATTCCTTGAATAGAGAAGGAGCATGTGAATCTAATCATTTTTTGTTTTCAAAGACCTGAACTGTAGAACACAGGAAAAAAGTCATAAAACTCTGGAATAATACTCACACAAAGGGTTAAATATGTGACTTATGATGATACATGATGACTTATATAGCTTTTATGGCAAACAACTGCAGATTTAGGTTACACAATGCAAGGAAACCGACTGAGAGCAAATGTTAATTCAGCATTTGGCATGTCACTAATGTGAAGTAGAGGGAAGGGCCTACAATGTGCTTCAAACATTAGTAGCTGCAGACGAACACTGACAAGGGCAAACACACACACACACACACACACACACACACACACACACACACACACACACACACACACACACACACACACACACACACACACACACACACACACACACACACACACACACACACACACACACACACACACACAGAGTACATCAAAGGATGCAGTGTGACTGGTAAATGACAGCTTGATCAGAAAGTTTTATGTCCTTTTCCTTTGACTGATCTGACAGGAAACAGACACACAGCCTCTGTATCCTGGCAACAGCCTTTTTTCTGTGGCAGTGAAGAATGGACAGGATGCAAGTGTGTGTGCGTGTGTCTGTATGTGGTGTGTGTGTGTGTGTGTCTGTGAATAATGGATGGAATATACTTGAGTCTTCTGTCAGTTTAACCTCCTAAATCTGTCCGATACAGGCAGTCATTCCAATTCCATAAATTCATGCTGCGATGCCAAATTATTTTATTTATTTTTAGTATTTTGTGACATAGACAAGATGAAAAATATTTCCTTTCTGATGTTCTAAGCCTTTTTACACAGAGGAAATGTAATGGCTGAGCTCCATTCTGCTGCTTCAGTTTCAAGGTCTTGTTGCTTTTGTGCATGCTAGCTCACTGTCTGGATCCAAATGTCAACACTATGGATGTGCACACTGGGGCCTAATGGACTTTGGGTAATTTAACTGTGAATTGCTCACCGTCATCATGTTGAAGGCTGTGAAGCTACATCCGCAGGCCCTGATGAGACCGGTCTGCTACTTATACTGTAGTTTCTACTCGATGCAAGTAAAGTTATTCAGACTTTTATGCTTTATACATTTAGCCGTTGTGTCTGTTTGCTAGTTAGGACAGCAAGTCTGCAAGGACGTCTAGATTCAGCCACTGTCAAGGCTTATGGGGACACTTGAACAGAACAAGCTATTATCCTGCTGTGACGAATCAAAATGTCAGTGAAAACAATGTTATTCGAAGAAAATGTCAACAAAGGCCAGTGGTGCAGCCAATTCTGGTTTTGAATTTTCACTCAGTTTAAACATCTTACTTCAGTGATGGTGTTGGTGTGGGAAGTTTCAAACTGAAATAATTCCAGTCCAGAGTTCATCTTAAAGAAATTGTATCATATGACTGTTAACATATGTGTCATTCCTTTTTAAATAATATACTTTTAGTTCATTTGAGTGTACAGTAACACCAGTGAACTCTTCACAAAAGGGCTTTACCAAACTTTTCCTGAAATGCATGGTTCAGACCAGTTTGCAGAATCAGCGTTGTGAAATCAAACCCCATTAACAAGAAGAACATTATTTTGGTCCCACGCCAGACTAGATTTAAAAACATGAAAATTGAATGACACACTTCTCTTTAAGGATGTTATTATTACAAGAGGAAGGGAAAATGTTGTGACAAAATGCATTTTGGCAAGGGGAAGACAAATCTGATTCCCATTGCAGAGGTAAACATAATCCTGCAGCATCAGATCTTTTCACAATCTGCGGAGGAGACGCATGTTAATGTCAGGTGTAAAGTCTTCTCTGTGTTTTCTGTAGATAAGTTGTCAGCATATCTGTGTTTACTGTAAGTGCGTTAACATAAATGTGAGAGAAAATCTGAGTTTAGTTTGCCATATGTATGAGATGTCATCTTGTGTGGGAGTAAGAAAGAAATCATACCTGTATGTGTGTGTATTGTGTGTGTGTATGTGTGTTTATTGTGTGTGTGTGTGTATGTGTGTGTGTTTGTGTCTTAATCCTGCCCGTCAAAATGATTTTACAGCCCTCGCTCATCTCCTCCTCTCTTTCCAAACAGAGGAAGAGACGGTTAGTCACACCTCCTCCACTTTTGCTCTCAGTCTCTCCCTTTATCCTCTCTTCCACAAGTGCGTGTCTTTGTGTGTGTGTGTGTGTGTGTGTGTGTGTGTGTGTGTGTGTGTGTGTGTGTGTGTGTGTGTGTGTGTGTGTGTGTGTGTGTGTGTGTGTGTGTGTGTGTGTGTGTGTGTGTGTGTGTGTGTGTGTGTGTGTGTGTGTGTGTGGGCTCAGCGGTTTACGTAAAGCTCCATAGAAAAGGCAAGAGTCAAGCAGAGAGTCCTTGGCAGCAAAATGCAATTGCTGCTCAATGGAGTATTTTCTGCAGAGCTGACCCTACCATATTGAGTTTGCTATACAGGGGTTCAGACACACACACACACACACATACACAGATCCAACACACTTTACACGGGAGGCTGCAGTAAGACATTTAAAACATGCACAATTACTGGTAGGCATGACAAACACTTACAGCAAAAAATGCACGAATACATATGCAGGGAAGTACATTACACATTTAATAACACACTATCACATATCTTCAATTACGGCAATACACACATGGATACGCTGATGACAGAGAGCTGGGTTTTTTCAGAATTGTGTGCCCACGTTTGGCTTGATAATGATAATTAGCACCTAATTACATATTCACACGTACAGAGTAATTACCTACACAGCTGTTTATACACAGTTTTATGGTTGTGTGAGTGTGCGTTCGAACAGTGTGTACAGCCGGTCATGTGTGCCTTGAGGTCAAAGGGAAGTGGGTGGGGTTCCCTCCTATGTGGAAGTGTGTGTGATGACATGATGACCTCTATATCAACTTTGACCTTTTGCCAAAACAAGGGTTTTGGGGGGGGGAGTGTCTTACCTTACCTCATTTCATGTTGCTACTATTATATATTTAACGGGATTTCTTCTCTTAGAGCTTGTCATTTATGTTTCAAGGAACCTTACCAATAATATGTTCCTGAATTGTTACTCCATCCGAGTCAAATCCATTATATTACAACATGTTTTTCTCATACAGAATGTTTTTTAGGATAATTCAACAGCAAGGGATTGCTAAAGCTAACTCTTAAATAATCAATGTTTTCTCTCTTTCTCTCCCTCTTTTCCCCCTCCCTCTCATTCTCTCTCCCATTTATGACTCTACCCTTTGATGCTATTGGATGTTCCTCTTAAGGTAAGAGACTATAGCACACACCTACTCACACACTGAAGGGCATTTATGTAATAGATAGTTATCTATAAATAGACAGATATTTACGATGGATGGATGGATGGATGGATGGATGATAGATAGATAGATAGATAGATAGATAGATAGATAGATAGATAGATAGATAGATAGATAGATAGATAGATAGATAGATAGATAGATAGATAGATAGATAGATAGATAGATAGATAGATAGATAGATAGATAGATAGATAGATAGGATAGGAAGATTGATCAAGGAAAGGATAGACATGATCAACAGATGGGCAGATTAATAGATCTCAGATTGATAGATTATCACAGGGATAGAAATAGACAGATTAACAGAATGAAAGAGAAACACACAAAAAAAGGTTGGACAGAAGGAACATCATCTCTACAAGTCTGCTCACGGACATGTTGGCTGTGATGGCTTTTCTCGGTTGCCATAGCAGCACTGTCACATACCAGCTGGACTGAAGGAGAGATGTCTCAACACAGATAAACACACACACACACACACACACACACACAGGCATACTTCTGCATTTTGAAATGAATTTGTACTCCTCACTCTTCAACCAAATGACTTATTTTACCTAATAACATAAGTTAGAACCCCTTTTCTGCAGAGAGCACATTCACATTATGTAAATGATGCCATTATTGCCTTCATTGAGTTTTTGAATTTTACACTTGACTTCAAGAGCAAATTCATTCTTGACTCTAACGGCAACTCCTGCAAAATGACCTCAATGTTACTTTTGGAGTTAGACATCGATTTATATTATTTAACAGTTCAGCATTTAGTTTCTTGTTGTTTGTGCCTATAATAAATGCATTATTATTTTGTGCAATTATTTTAATGGATATGGGCACCTGGTCATTATGTGTTTATTGGAGACTGGTGGGTTTGGCGCACCAGAGAGGGCACGTGTTTTCTTCCCAGGAAAGCCAAAGTGCAAAAGAATAGGTGAAACCATTCTTCTTTATGGTGTTGCATTATTGGAACAAAACCAAATAAACACACAAAAAAGATATTCTTGCTTTTTTCCCATCATAAGGTTCGCTATCTGGTGCCCCAGCTTCAGTTTAATTTTGAGTTAGTTTTCTGTTGTATTTCTTTATGATTTAGCGGTAACAGTAACTAGAATGAACATCTGTAGTGGCAGCTGTGTGAAACTGCACGCTTAACCCCTGCCATTTTAATGATACAGTGCTGCAGAGAAAACAGTTAAATTAAGACGTGTGTATCATCACAGTTTTTAAACGTCTGTGGTGGTGAGTGTGGTTAATGTTTGATGCTGCATCCGTATTAGCTAACATAAGGCTTCATCCATGAGATAAACACAGTGTTCTTCAATATGTTTGTAATCTAACTTGAATGTTAAAAAATATTGTACTTAATTAACGGATTACACAATTGTGAGTACAATTCAAGTTGCCGTGAACACATGGACGTTTTTCAAACTATATGCAAAAAGGGTCATCATTTTATTGTAAGTTCCTTCAAACACACAGCAATGGCTGCACCAGGTTCTCTCCTTACACAACCGTATCTCTCTCAACAAGATGTAAATGTCACGAGGTTAATAAGTTTCACATCCATCCTACCTTTAACACAACCATAATTATCTTCCACTTGATGTTCGCTTTAAGAAAATATCAAACTGCAGGTCATCTCACCTCTACATACGCATCCAAGTATCACTGCCTGTAGCCATTACTCTTTCTGTAATTAAACTCTGTCACCCACCTCTCTATATTTTTCACTCTGGCCCTTTCTTTTCTCACGCTTTATGACCCAATTTACAACTGTAATAAAAGCTAGCGCAACTGTATGAACATTGTGTTCTCGGTATGTACATTCACCGAGAACACAATGTAGTCTGTATGCTATCAGATCAAGTAAGCCACATAGGATCAGATCTCAGCCAAGTGAAATGCAACAAACTTAATTTCAAACATTGTAAAGGTTATCTAACCCCCTTTTCTTCCCGCTATCTAACGCAAACTTAGCAGCGGAAAAACACTTAAGAAGGCATTGTTCTTACCCACATAGAAGTTTGAAAACATTTTTGGTCTGAGATCATCGCGTGCTATGCTAGTAGCGGCTAATTCAGCCTTGAGCCGGTAGCCTTAAACAGGGATTAGGAGCGGGTTAGAGAGGTCTGATGAACTCAGTATTCTCTAACTCCAAATCCCATCATTTTTTTTCCGGTCACAGACCAAAGCTGCTTCAAGATAAATCTCTTTTTTGCGAAGCCTCCTATAGAGTCACAAAAGGCATTGTGTTTCTCTTATCACATATAATCCTCCAGACTTGACACAGAGTGTAAAACAAAGGCCCAGTTTTAGATGTCATCATCCAGATAAAGTATGCAGAAACAGATACCAGGCTTGTAAATTGTCCAAATGGCACTCTCTTCCCTGTTTCACCTTCTTCACTCCATTCGTTTTCTTGTCATTTTTCCTTCTTTCTTTCTTTTCTACCCTTTTTTAAATCGCATGCGCCTGACATATATTCTGAACACATTTCCTCTGTTTCCCTCATCTGTCTTTTTGAATCGACTCTACCCCTCCCCCACCTAATCCTTCCTCTTTTATTTTCCCTTCCATTGTCTGCCACGTATCAATCACTTCATCCCAGTCTCTTTTCACCTAATTTTTTTGTGTCATGTCCCTACTGTCTCCACTTGCTTCTCTTTTGTATTTCCCTCTCTCTTTCTTTCTGTCTCTTGCTCTGTCTTTTCCACTCTTCTTTTCAATTTGTCAGCTCTCCCTGCTCTCTGCTACCTTATTGATTTCAGTCAGTTTTATTGGTGAATTGATTATTGTTGAGGTTAAGAGTCAGATAGGGTTTGAACTCCAGTGTCACTCTATATTTGCACCATATTTGTGCATACTGCATGTTTGTATATGCTATGTCTGCATTTCAACATGCCTTTGCTGTGGAACCGAGATTCATACCAACATGCATAACACACACCTTTGATACCGTGCAGTCGATCTTCAAACACATTAACCTTACCGTGACTGCAGACAATATATGCAGTTCAAACACTGGGGTAACACACACACACACACACACACACACACACACACACACACACACACACACACACACACACACATCAAACTGGTAATACCACATTTAAGTCACACACATGTATGATAAAAGGGTTCACACAACCTCTCAACCTTAAGTGTGTGTAAATGTTTGACAGATACTTCATGGCCTGACTATAAACTCTATACATACACACACAAACACAAACACAAACCAACACACACACACACACACACACACACACACACACACACACACACACACACACACACACACACACACACACACACACACACACACACACACACACACACACACACATACACACACACACACAGGCAGGGATAGGATAAAACACTTCACTTCTCCGTTTTAAGCGTAGTTAAAAAATGTCGCACCTGAGCTCCGTATTGAATTGTTATTCCTAAAGCAGCTTTGGAAAACAGGTGATAATATGTTTGTTTTCTAGCAGCCAGAGTGGTGCCATCTTTTGTCACCTCTGTCAAAAATGTGAAAATGCAATTTCAGCAGCCTAATAGTAACAAAATGCAGCTTTGCAGGATTTACCAGGTCAAATGTATTTGGAAACGTGCGCCTCAAAGGTGTGCAGGTGTTTTATGTTATAAAACAGGCATTTCTGCAGCAAACTGTTCAGTTGTGACAGGCACTTTGAAAAAAAAAATGTTATGCCTCTGCTGAATTAAACTTGTATTTAACACAATGTCAGTGCTACACACACACACACACACACACACACACACACACACACACACACACACACACACACACACACACACACACACACACACACACACACACACACACAGTTATTTTGAAATTCAAAGCAGACTTCTGCAATTTCCCTGATAAGGCAGCCTTGGGCAAGATACAACATAAAATATAATTCATATTAATATTGGTATTTCACTGGTTTTGCATCAGTGTGTGTGTGTCTGTGTGTTTGTGTGCGTGTGTGAAGTAGCTGGCATCCATCACCAAACTCCCTATCAATCACTTCTTTTCCAATAAGCTAAGTGGACCTCACAAGGGGTTTTATGCCTGAATGTGTGTGTGTCAGTGTTGGAAATGCATGTAGGCATGAGTTAGGCTGCTTTATTTAATTTATTTCCATTTCAATATATTTGGCTTTTTCCATTTAGTCAGCAGAAATGTCAGATTTACAGTTTGTCAAGCGTCTCCTCCTTTCTGCGCAGAATGAACATGTGACAGACCTAACAAAGCAGACGCATTTCTTCCATTCGGTTCAACAAACGCCTTGTTCAGTGACAGTACATTAACCCTCAAGCTGGTTGCATTACAACTTCTGCAGTGTCCTCACACCAATTGTTTTTTCACTTTGCTGCCTCCTTGGTACGTGTTTTTTATTCTGCAGTGCGCACGAGTGAGCGAGTGTCAGATCAGTAATTTATGTTCTAACAAAGCAGGCTTCCTGTCCGGGCTGCTCTGTCTGTGTGTCAGTGGCAGGAATCCTTTAGTCTGAATTATGGCCTGTGGCGGCAGCTACACAGCTCTGTGTTTGTGCGTGTGTGTTTGTATGTGACCTCTTGGGCGAGTATTGATTGAGTGTATGGTGTCCTGTTGTGAACACACAGTTAGCCTCATTAGAAATAGGTCTCGCTGTCCCCTCCCTTTCCTCTTCCTCCTCAGATTTCTTCATCACATCTCCTTCTTCAACTCCTTCACCTTCCATAACCTCACACCTATCCTTTCCTTCCATTCTTCTTCTTCTCCTTCATTTTGAAAGAAACATGAGGGCAGCAGGAGATTGGCAACATAGTTGTCAGTAAAAATTAAAGTTGGCAACCACAGTCAATGTGGAAAACATAATGGAGTGTGAAGGATAAAGGTTTAATGCAACAAAATACAGTTTGGTGTAATTATTGGCAGCAGCTCATGTTTTCACCTCTAACAGCAGCCGGTGAATAATGAATTTAGCATCATCCATCACAGGCTTGTGTTGGATTTCCACAAAAAAAACTAAATGTGACATGAAGGATGAGTTTGTCCTTCTCTCCATTTTTGCAATTTAAACAACTGCAGGGGGAAAAAAGTAATTTGTGTAGCTCCCTTCAAGATCAGAATGCCCATGTTACTTTGAGTGATACTGAAAAAGATTTCCGAATCAAATCTGTATTTCATCGGGGGCTGATGAAAAGGGGACCACGATATGATTCGGGACCTGAGAGAGTGTTTGTCAATTTCCTGGCTGCAGCCCCCTGCGGCAGCTGAAGCCAGGTCATTGTTGACTGACTGAGGCAGGAGAACAAGCCAACAGCAAAGACCTGACATGATGAGATAAAAGCATGAACAAAACCTGGACAGGTTGCCAGTTTATCGCAGTGTGGAACACAGGCAGACAAACTAAATCTCACCTGCGGTCACTTCCAGTTCATATTTCACTATGGCAGGGAACCAAAATCCCCGAAATACACAGTATTTAAACCAACCATTGATCCACCATGGTGCTGGCTTCATGATAAATAATAACGTGATGAAATATACAGTCTCACACAGTGGATGACTTTTTTTAAGGACACTAAAACATGCCCCCCCCCATTATAAGTAACATGTTCCCCCTGAATAAACTTTGTTCTCAGATGTCACAGACATTATTTATTAATCCAAAGGCAAGACATTAGTTCTCTTCAATTAATAAACCATCTTGCCAGCTCGTAATTACCGTTTCTGGGCTTGTTCCATATTATGTTCATGGGTTATAATTATTGCCCTGAATCATACTCTTTGCCAACTATTTCATCTAACCAAGGGCATACTTCAGTTGTTTCAGTGCAAGCAGTGTAAGAAGAACATGTACAACATGTCTAAACAAAATTGGATGAATTGACGATAATATATTTTTATTTTTAAACATTGCATTTTTGTGTTGACCTTCCAACAGACTTTAAGTGGCAGTAATTGATATATTTATAACCTTTGATCAAATGACAATATGAAAACAGTGTGACATTGTGAAAGGCATTAAACTAACTTAGAATTATCACCCATTCTGCAGGCCTGCTTGATTTTATGGAGCTTGAATGTGAGTTTCAACTTATTGTTTAACTGTCTACTCACAGTTTACCTATTTGGTTCCCTCCCATCGCTCCTATAGTGTAGTTATAGGCCTGAGATTGGCAGGCAGTTGTTTTCAGGGAAGTAACTTTAAATCCCACTGTTCTCTTTCTGCTCATCACCAATTTATGAGCTTGTGAACACAGTGGAGCATTGAGCAGCTAAAGAGACAAATAGTTGATTGATACTAAGTTGATGGATACTAACCATAAGTAGTCTTTTTAGCTTTTTTATGTTTAAAGGGGACATATTTTGCAAATGTTCAGGTTCATTGTTGTATTTTGTACTTCTCCTGGGACATACGTGCTTTAATGTTCAAAAAGCTCTTTCATTTTATCATACTGCCTGTTTTGCAGCTCCTCTTTTCACCCTCTGTCTGAAACCAGAGCCCAGTCTGCTCATAGTGATGTCAATATGTTGTAGAAGTAAACAAAGGAGTCTAATGAAGGCTTGGGGAGGGTGCAGGAGAGAAACTTCTTCTTGAGGAAACTTTGGGATTTGAAACTATGGAGACCTTTCACATGCACACAACCTATATAACACACTACAGGAAAGGGAAAACCCTAAGGAGCATAATAGGAAAGAATGATGTAAAATTCACAACCAACCTTACTCTTTCTCTGATTGGCTACAACTCGTGAACCTGAGAGAGTGCGTATGCCTCACCACGCTCCCCAACCAGACACACTGTCACTGCTTTGTGCACTTGCTGCTTAGTTCTTTCAC